>NC_066533.1:14635934-14700934 GCF_024679095.1 Eriocheir sinensis
AAAGCAACAAAAGGGTCAATTATATCAGAGCACTTGCAGTAATTTTAACAACAACAGCAACATTAAGGGGGGCGACTACGGGGGGTCCTCCTGCGCATATGGTACGTCCAATAGCTTTGAAATCTTAGTATGTTGTTTGTTACTGTAAAGGTATGTTATTCTGTGAATTTGATCAAATTCGGGTGAAGTTTAGGAGAGACTCAAACAAAGCGTATTTTTCGTTTTTTGATTTCACAGGCTTTATTTTTCAGTTAATCGGTTTGAAAAAAATACCATAGAAACATTGTTTACCTATCTACATTTTGTTGGAAGTAACTTTTTGATTTTTTGTTTTGTTTTCAATGAAAAAAAATACAATCTTTTGTCAATTATTATTTTCTCCTCTGTGTCCCGTTTTCTTTTGACATTATTGAAAATCTATTTCCAACAAAAAATTGCCCTTTAGTTGTAGTTTCAACTGATACCTAACAAAAGTCGATCAGACATTTTACCGATTTTGTGAAATTATTTTAAGTTTAAAAAACTAATTTTCGAGATATTGGCTCCTAAAGGTATTTTTACATTTCATTCCTGTCTTGCCATTTGCATTTATTTGATTGGCATGAAATTTTCACATATTATTGTGTATATCTTGTTGACTTACTGGAGAATGATCAGGCATCTGGGCCCGCGGCACTCCCGCGTAGCGCGAGTGCCGCGGGAGTGCCTCGCGGGAGTGCCTTGCTTCTACGCTACTCTCTTGCTTGTTTTCTGAGGTTTGGCCGCTCCATAAGCCCTCTTGATGTTGGTGACTCTTTTTCTGGTTGCCTTGCGCTTGTACATCATTTGTAAGGACGTTTTTTTGGCTGGAGAGGAGAGAAAAGTACGACATACTCTTCCCGTCTGTGTCTCGCTTGGCACTGGCGCGGTGGCACCTCTCTTCCTCCCCTGCCTCTCCGCGCGAAGAAGAGAGGATGACAGATGACAAAATTTACGAAGAAATAAAATATTCTAATGCAATTTTTACGTATATACGAATGATACCGCATATGTTGACATGAGCGTCTTATGACGCGCATGTCCGACTATGACGCAAAAGCCCCCCCAGGGGGGAGGGGTTTTAATTTTACGAAAACAAACCTCACCACATGGTAATTTAGGGTTTCCCGGCCACGCTGAGCGAAAAACATGTACTCGTCCGATTTTAAATATATTCGTCAAAAAATACCCCGTAGTCGCCCCCCTAAGGCGGTGAAACAGGTTACCTAAAGCAAATACTACAAGTGTATCCTATAATTCCTTCCCCTTCTGTCTCTCTCCGGCATATGACCACAGATGCTGCGCCGACTTAACGAAACTTTCCAACTTCCCATTTCTCCTAGCAACACAACTAGATATGCAGTTTTTGTAGGTTGTCAAATATTAATCAAAGGTAACAATGCACCTAAAGGAATCAAAGGTAACACTGCACATATATAAGTTAAAGGTAATATTGCACGTACCTGTTCATCATGCCTACCCTTAAAGGAATCAGACAGTCGAGCCGATGAAAGAAAGACAGCTCGCGGCGCCCCTACGCTGCTCCCTCGCCCCGCCGCCTCGCATAACTCTGCATACATTAGTCGCTGTTTTCTCGCCGCCGCAGATCACGTGCTGATGACTTAAAAGGAAGATCGTGATTCAATTTGCATTTCGGATGTGCATGTAGAGTTTTTTTTGACGTGTCACGAGTGTGTTAATGAAGGAATATTCAAGTGGACTATCAATGAGGGACAGGAGGTGGAGGAAGAGTGGAAGGAGGAGGGTCGTAGTAGTAGTATTTGTAGTAGTAGTAGTAGTAGTAGTAGTAGTAGTAGTAAGTATTGTAAGTGGAAGATACATTGAAGAGAAGGGACCATGATAATCACATTATATATGCATTAGTCTACCTGTTCTCCATCTTAACCATACATTGTCGAGGCTTGTAGGGAATAACACTCACACCGTAATTAGACCAAAGGAGAAAAGAAAGAGAACCAGTAAAAGGAAGAGTATGAATAAGAGGATTAGGATGAGTAAGAGAGAGAGGATGAGTAAAGGGAAGAGGATGAGTAAGAGAGAGAGGATGAGTGAAGGGAAGAGGATGAGTAAGAGAGAGAGGATGAGTAAAGGGAAGAGGATGAGTAAGAGAGAGAGGATGAGTAAAGGGAAGAGGATGAGTAAGAGAGAGAGGATGAGTAAAGGGAAGAGGATGAGTAAGAGAGAGAGGATGAGTAAAGGGAAGAGGATGAGTAAGAGAGAGAGGATGAGTAAAGGGAAGAGGATGAGTAAGAGAGAGAGAGGCTGAGTAAGTGAGAAAGGATGAAAAAGAGGAAGAGTAGGAGGGAGAGGTGGCCTTGAAAGAGCATCCGTCATAGTTGACATTGTGTAGTTCTTTAATTCTTTTTGAGTTTTTCCTTTTTCATATTGAGTTTTATACACGTTTTTCTGTTTATTTATATTGAAAGGGTTAAGAATAGAGCGTTTTATTTTGCCGCGACTCTCTGATATATCTAAAATCATCATACATTCCTCATCACTATTTTATTTTTGATGCCACATTGATTCGAGGACGTTGAAATTGGATGACTAAACGAAGATATTAAGGAGCAAGGGAGAAGAAACACACGAAATCTCTCCACCTGTAAAGATTAAATGTTCCGAAGCAGTGAAGCAGTGAATCATGAAGCGAATCCCGGATTATTCCAAGGGTAAAACGACGCCAGCTGCTTCGAACCCACGCGAACCCGACCAAGTCTTCTTCATTCCCCGGCCAAGTTGCTAAGTGGATTAAGAGGCGGGTGAGGAACGTCTTCTTGATCCTACGAGTTGGGTTGGTAAGAAGGTCCGAGTGAAGCTTCGAACGAGCACGCGATCAGGTTTCTATTCACTGAGACGCTTCTCTTTTGTTTCTCCTTCGTTTTTTTGTTTTTTTTTAGGGTTTCTGGTATTCTTTGTTGTAGTTTTCAGTTTTTTCGTTTTATTTTTGTATTTTTTTTTCTGTCAAGCTTCACTTTTTATTGCTATTGCACGACTTTTTTATTGTTTTTCATTTTGTGCTTTGAATTTCTTTTGTTTTATGTATTTTTCTGCAGAACATTGCAATCCATTTTCTCTTATTTTTCTTGCCTTTTAGTTTAGTTTTCTTGTTTTCTCAATAACCTTTATATTGCAAACTCTTTCCTATTGCTTCTCTTGCTTACACAGGAATTAATTTTGTCAACACTATTTTCTTACCTCGAATCTAACATAAGTCGTACTCCTGTTTTAAGATGCTAATAAGATTTTAAACATTCCGACACCAACTCCCCCCAAAATACATCGACAGAATATTAACGAAGTCCACGCCAAAATCTGTTCATCTCAGCGGGTTTGGTATTACATGATGGCGGGCGGGCTGGCGTGTTCTGCATATATTTTTCCATCCATATTAAATTTCTGGTGAAGGGAGGGGATTTTTTTTCCTTTTCACTGCTCTGTTGCTCTTTGATTTTGTTCCTTGCTGTGATTGGAACACCTTGTAATGAATATGCAGATCACGTGCAGCTGATTCACTCCCCGCCGAAGTGACGTGATTTTTGGTGATTATCTCGTCCACCTGTATGACACGCTATTGCAGGTGACTCATGATGGAATCGGTGTAGTAATCTCTGACCTCGATAAGAATTCGCAGATTGTAAAGTGTGTTCGTGATAACCTAGTGGTAATGAGGAATATTTTACATTACTTTATTTTTTTTCTCTCTCTCTCTCTCTCTCTCTCTCTCTCTCTCTCTCTCTCTCTCTCTCTCTCTCTCTCTCTCTCTCTCTCTCTCTCTCTTGTTTACTTTATATATTTCTTTACTTTTACTTTTCCTTTCGTTTTATTACATTATTATATACTTCTTACTCTCCTTGCATTATTTGATTGTTTCTATATTTTCTTTTATTTATTTTCCATCTCCTTTCATTTTTTCCCTTTATTTCCTTGTGAGTGTATATAATCTATTCCACGTAAAATGTGTCATGTATTTTTGCCTCTATTTATTTTGTGTGTTTTCTCATCCTTCACATGTTACGCTGACCCCCATCAGAGCATTCCAAAGACACGCCCTGACTGTGATGCATTTTCCAACATGTGCTCCCACGCGCCGCCGCCGTCCCCCACACAAACACAGAAACAGAGAAAAAAATCGTAAGGGGAAAGATCACAGTGAGCCCCCAGCCGCCCGTGTCTGACATCCAGTAATCAACTCCCAGCAGACAGAATTGCCATTATTTTCCAATCACCAGCGGCTCGATTAACGATACAACAGCAACTCCATTCTTTCCCGCCGTCCCATGGAGCCATTATCCCATCACGCCGGTATTGGTAATTTTGACATCGCCATCAGATGCCATAAAAAAAAGAGAAGCATCGTGTTTGGCTGGCTATGAGAGCTGGCAACAGGCAATATCTCCTACCTGTTGACCCAGCGTGGGCGAAGGGCAAAAAAACAGTGTGTGGGAACAGGGAATCGAAATACAGAGGCGGGATGGGGAACGGCGCGGGGTAGTGAAATGTGGCTCTGCCCGAGCGTAGAGTTTTGTGTGTCAGTGCGGTGCTGAGGCCCGAGCGAGACGGTCGGTCCCTCGCTTCTTGGAGGCTCCCCCACACTCGGCGTCTTTCCCGCGCTGGAGCAGCCTCTTGTGTGCTCGTGTGGGTGTGTGGGTGGCGAGTGGCTCGTCTCCTGAAGCTACTCACGCGGGGAGAAAAGGTGACGAGTTGTTTTGAGTGTCGCAGGCGATCGTAAAGAAGATTGACTGTCCCCACGAGGATGAACTGTTGCACGAAGTTTTTTTATGTCACTTTAAGAAGAAAAAGTTCGCCGGTAGTTAAGACTAAAGTGGCGTCAGTGGAGCGAGAGTTTGGTATTTATTTCATCCTTAGTCTGCAAGGAACGAAAACAGTGGAGACGTGGAGTTTGTTGAATGCAGATGTTCTTTGTTGCTGTGACGGAGACTGCATCGCTCTTGCTGATTGTATTACTGCTACCTTGCATCCTTCACTACTCTTAACTTTTGAAACTGATTCTGCTGATTATGTACCTCAAACTACTACCACCACCACCACCGCTACTACTACTAATGCTACTACTACCTCTACTACTACTACTACTACTACTGCTACTACTTAATGCTACTAATGCTACTACTACCTCTACAACTACTACTACTACTGCTACCACTACTACTACTTCAACTACCTTATATTTTATCATTATTTCTACTTCATATAACTGACAACAACACTTACCAGCAACCACCAGACAAACCACCATCACCACCACTACCACTCACCACCACAACGACAGCGGCATCACCACCAACATCAGGACACTCACCCGCAACAATAAGCCCTTAACGATGACAAGAGCCTGTCGGCCAAACCAGCATTAATGAAATACGTGATCCTCACCTTGATGCCTGTCAGGTGACGTGTAATCCCCCTCGCAGAACCCGCACACAGACACACAGACGGAGCCAATAAACTATATAGAAGCAATAACAATAACCACAAAAGGCGACCTGTACCTACTAAGTGTGGCCGTGCGTTTGTGCCTCGCGTGTGTGTGTTATGGAAAGTTAACGTCACGACCATAAGGAGTGTAATATTCCCCCTCTTTGATGCGCAAGGAGGCCCCCTGCTGAGGCCCCTTAAGGAGCTCATATCAATGTATAATGGATTTCCCTTGCCCTGCGTCCTGCTCGCCCCTCGCTCAAGGACATGGCTGGGTGGTGGAAGTCTCTGTTATTATTATTATTGTTGGTGCTATGGAAGGGGTTGTTAGCTTTGTTGTATATGCTGTTGCTACTATTATGATTACTACTACTACTACTACTACTACTACTACTACTATTACTACTACTACTACTACTTTTTTTTCTACTACAACGACGGGCCTCCATCCATTAGAGTTGCGTTGTGAGAGGTATCTTTTCTCGACTACTACTACTACTACTACTACTACTACTACTACTACTATTACTACTACTACTTTTACTACTACTACTACTACTACTACTTTTACTACTACTACTACGACTACTACTACTACTACTACCACACTCTCTCTCTCTCTCTCTCTCTCTCTCTCTCTCTCTCTCTCTCTCTCTCTCTCTCTCTCTCTCTCCCCCTCTCTCTCTCCCGAGGTTTATCCATCACGTGCAGGCCGACGTTCCAGCCTCTCGCTCGCTGATCTCACTAAAGAGGGTTCGCGTCTTTTCTGGGGAATTTCTCTTCTTTATCGTCTCGGAAATTGGCGCCGCCCAACTTCTCGGGAACTAATTATGGCATGGCTTTTTCTGTCTTGTGATTTGTTGTTGGAATATTTTTTTGTTTGGCAGTGTTTTGCTTATGATTATTGAGGTTTATATATTTTTTTTCAGTAACATTTTTATAGCAGTAGTAGTAGTAGTAATAATAATAATAATGATGATGATAATAATAATAATAATAATAATAATAATAATAATAATAATAATAATAATAATAATAATAATAATAATAATAATAATAATAATAATAATAATAATAATAATAATAATAATAATATCAGTGACGGTATTAATATCAGAGACCGAGATTAATGAATTCCCGTCATATAATTACTCAACCGTTTTATCTATTAAGGCAACTTCACCGATAATATAATTTTGATGCCAGACAGAGGCAGTATGTGTGTGTGTGTGTGTGTGTGTGTGTGTGTGTGTGTGTGTGTGTGTGTTAAAAAAGCTTGCGTGGTTTGCTTTCATAATCATGTTTTCCTCCTTCTTCCTTCTTCCATCACTCTCCCTAGTTTTCCCTCCCTCCCTCCCTCCCTCCCTTCCTCCCTTCCTCCGTCCACCCACCTCTCCCCTCTCTCTCCCTCAATCCTCCCTGATTCATCCCATGCATATGTTAGACTAACCATATTGACCGTGAAGACTAAACATTAATCTGGAGTTGCAAATTATGTGTGTGTTGTGTGTGTATATGTGTGCCTGGGTGAGTGTGTGTGTGTGTGTGTGTGTGTGTGTGTGTGTGTGTGTGTGTGTGTGTGTGTGTGTGTGCGTGGGGGGAAAGTTAAGGTTACAGATGTATGGCTTAATCAATTGCCTTCAGAAAGTTTGACACGGGTTTAAGTTCAGATAAGTTTGGTTCCCTATCTCACTGTCTTGGTGTCTGTGTCTGTCTGTCTGTCTGTCTGTTTTGTGTCTGTGTATATATCCTGTTGTTTTTGCTTTGCTCTAGTTTCCTTCTATATATTTTTTTTCTTTTCTCTTTCTTTTTCATTGGAATTCTCTTTCTTTCCTCTTTCCTTTCTCTATTCTGTTTCTCTTACTCTCTTTTCTTTCTTTCTTTCTCTCTCTCTCTCTCTCTCTCTCTCTCTCTCTCTCTCTCCATTAGCTTATATATACTACTCTCACGTATCACCTATTATTATTATTATTATTATTATTATTATTATTATTATTATTATTATTATTATTATTATTATTATTATTATTATTATTATTATTATTATTATTATTATTATTATTATTATTATTGCTGTTTTTATTATTATATCCGCGCTAATATATCGCACAACTGGACTCTTTGATTGATTAATAATGTGACGAAATACGATCAATTAAGCAATTATGTGCCAATCAGTAAATCATACATATTGCCGATGATATACATGTTTATTACTAGTGTGAGGGGGAAGCGTGTAAAAGGATAAATAAAAAGAGGTATTATCGCTTAGGGGGAAGGGGAAAGACACGAAGATAACTGCAGGGTAAATAAATGGAAAAGAAGCATAAGTGAAACGAGGTTATATATGTGTATAGAGTAAAATGCATGATTGGAATAGACGAAAAAAAGAAAGGATTATAAAAGGAAGCTAAATATACAACCTTGAATTAAGGAAGTGGGACAAACAAACGACGGAAAAAGAAAGGACAGTGGAGGGAAGGGGACAGAAACGAGGGGGAAAGAAAGGACAGTGGAGGGAAGGGGAAAAAAACGAGGGGGAAAGAAAGAAGAATGGAGGGAAAAGGAAATAAACGAGACTTCCTGGAAAATAAATAAAAAGAACGCTGTATCGAAGAAGAAGGAAAACAGTAGAGGGAATAGGAGAGAAAGGAGACGATATTGAATAGAAAGAAAAGGAGACGGGGTGGGATTGGAAAGGAAGGGGACTGGATGGAGTAAGGAAGAAAGGAAACTGAATGGAATAGAGAAGGAAGGAGAATGGTAGGAATAGAAAAGAAAGGAGACTAGATGGATTAGAAATAAACCGTAAGAAAAGGGGAATTACCAGCAGAAAAGGCGAACTCATTTAAAGAAAACGCATGATGAAGCAGAAAATGCCGGAAAGTTTCTCTGCCAGGTCGAATTGACATTCTGTCGATGCGAGAGATGAAAAAATTGGCGCCAAAACTCGACGAGGCTGTGAGTTTTAATGGGCTGTGATTAGCGGGCATTAACCCCCCCCCCCCTCCCACACACACACACACACACACACACACACACACACACACACGCACACGCACACGAGGTATTGGATTCGGGGGTCTAATGGGGTCTAATGGTGCTGTTTTTTGTCTTGTTTGAGTTGTGAAAGTTAATTTTTATTTTTATTTCGAGTGTTCGTGGAAATGGTAATGGTGGTGGTGGTGATAGTGATGGTGGTGATAGTTGTGACTATTAACGGTAATGGTAATAGTGAATGTAAAGTTAATGGTGTCATGTGTGGGTTAGGAGATGTACTAATGGTCACTGAATTCTAATGGTCATATATATAAAAGAACGTTGCTATTATTTATGGCCCTGGAAATGGTTAGTGAACAGAGATGATGAATATTAATGGTGTGTTGATGTTGGTGCAATTGTTGAGGTAGTATTGGCAAGCGTTGAGGTGGTGGTGAGGCTGCGGTGGATGGGCTGGTGATGGTGTTAGTTCTGGTGCGCGTGAGGCGGTGAGAATAAACTTTGCGATACGATGCCTGTTGCTGCTCTTTGGGTGATGATAATGGTGGTGATGGTGATGATAGTGATGCATGTTATAGTGAATGGTTCCTTGCTGTAGTGGTGATGGTGATATTGGTGATGATAATGGTGGTGGTGGTGATGGTGTTGTATGTTATAGTGAATGGTTCCTTGTTGTTTGTGTATGTTATAGTGAATGGTTCCTTGTTGTAGTGATGATGGTGATATTGGTGATGATAATGGTGGTGGTGGTGATGGTGTTGTATGTTATAGTGAATGGTTCCTTGCTGTTGTGGTGATGGTGATATTGGTGATGATAATGGTGGTGGTGGTGATGGTGTTGTATGTTATAGTGAATGGTTCCTTGCTGTTGTGGTGATGGTGAGATTGGTAATGATAATGGTGGTGGTGGTGGTGGTGATGATGGTGACGTATGTTATAGTGAATGGTTCCTTGCTGTAGTGGTGATTGTGATATTAGAGATGATAATGGTGGTGGTGATAGTGATGTAGGTTATAGTAAATGGTTCTTTGCTCGATTGGTGATGATAATGGTGAATGGAAATGATAGTGAATTATAGATATGAGTGATTTTGTTATTGATATTTTTTACTATATTATTGATATTTATTGTTTTTGCTTTATTTTATTATTCTTTACTTTATTTTATTTATTTATTATTTTTACTCTTTTATTTACTTTATTATGATATGGTATTTACTTTATTATTATTTACTTAATTTTTCATTTATTACTTCTACTCTGTTATTTACTTCATTATTTTTTCATAGTAAAGAATGCCGCTCAAGTAAAAAAAAACAAAACAAAAAACAAGAAAAAAACACTGTCTTTGTAATCATTCATGTTAGTGGAGGTGGTGATGGTGGTGGTGGTGGTGGTGACTGTGGCTGCTGGGTTATGCTGAATCGGTAAAGATAGTGACGGTGGTGATATTGCAGGTGTCTGTGTAACCACCAAAGCGAAGACATGCTAATATAATAACATAGCTGATGATAGTGGTTTTGGTGATGTTGGTAGTGGTGGTGGTGGTGGTGGCGGCTAACACTCACTGTAATAATAAGTCGATGTAATAACGTGCAGGTACCCCCATTAGCGCAGGCCTATGATGGTGAGAATAACCTTTGATTACGGAGGCTAATGGGTCACAACAGCCCCCTCCCATTATTGCACGAAAGAGGGAAGAGATGGGAGGGGAGAGGGGAGGGATAAGGGAGATGAGAGGGGGATGGAGGAGATGAAACAAAGGAATTATGGAGTAGAATGGGATAGACTGATAGTGGGTTTTGGATGCACGGAAAAAGGAAGAATTGAAGGGATAGATGGAAAATAAATAAATGAATAAGGGAGATGAGAGGAGGATGGAGGAGATGAAACAAAGGGAATAATGGAGTAGAAAGGGATAGACTGATAGTGGGTTTTGGATGCACGGAAAAAGGAAGAATTGAAGGGATAGATGGAAAATAAATAAATGAATAAGGGAGATGAGAGGAGGATGGAGGAGATGAAACAAAGGAATTATGGAGTAGAATGGGATAGACTGATAGTGGATTTTGGATGCACGGAAAAAGGAAGAATTGAAGGGATAGATGGAAAATAAATAAATGAATAAGGGAGATGAGAGGAGGATGGAGGAGATGAAACAAAGGAATTATGGAGTAGAATGGGATAGACTGATAGTGGGTTTTGGATGCACGGGAAAAGGAAGAACTGAAGGGAGAGATTGAAAAGGAATAAATGAATGGATGAATGGAATAAGGGAGACGAGAGGGGCATAGAGGAGATGAAACAAGGGAATAATGGAGTAGAATGGGATAGACTGATAGTGGGTTTTGGATGCACGGTAAAAGGAAGAACTGAAGGGAGAGATTGAAAAGAAATAAATGAATGGATGAATGGAATAAGGGAGATGAGGAATAAGGGAGATAAGAGGAACATAGAGAAGATGAAACAAAGAAATAAAGGAATAAAAAGGGATAGACTGATAGTGGATTTTGGATGCACGGAGAAAAAAGGAAGAATTGAAGGGACAGATTGAAAAGAAATAAATGAATGGATGAATGGAAAAAAGGGAGAAGAGAGAGGAATAGGAGAGAAGAGACAGACGAATTAAGGAGTAGAGGGGGATAGATTGGTGATTTGAATTTGGGTGCACGGAAAAAGGAAGGGAAGTGAAGGGAAAGCAATAATAGAAATGAAGTTATAGATGGGATAGAAAAAGGAAAATGGGAAAGGAGATAGACGAATATGGGATTGAAAAGGGATACACTGATGATGGGAATGTTGATAGCAGGATAGTATGAGGGAGGGAAGGGATGACAGATTGCGTGAGACTGCATAACCTTAACTGCATAGAAAAGGGGAGTGAAAGATTAGGATGTGAAAGTTAAATAAGAAACAAACGTAGGAGAAAAGACTTTGGAATTGAAAAAAGGATAGAATGGTTATGTGTATGTGTTGATTGCACGGGAACGAAATAGAATAGAATGGGATAAAAGAGGAGAAAGCAGTATATATAGAATAGGGATAGTGTGACCTTTAACGGTGGAAATAAACAGGATAAAGGGAAACGAATAGGTAGGAAGGAAGAATGGGATAGGAGAATGAGGGGAAATAAAGAATAGAGTAAGAAGTAAGAATGGGATAAGAGAGAAAGAATGAAAATAAAGAATACAGTAAGAAATAAGATTACGTAAAGGGGAAGAATGGGATTGGAGAGGAAGAGTGGAAATAAAGAAAATAAGTAAAAAATGAAAAGTAAGAAAATAAAGTAGATAGAATAGAGGTTGTTGAGTGACCTGATGAGTGTGTTGTTCTAAGGTTGTGTTGCGTGGTTGTCAGCATGGTTGAGTGTTGGTTAATTTTGTTTTGCGTTACTGATGGCCCATAATTATAATCTGTTTTGTTTTGATGTCCCGTCCTCCGCGCGTGTGTGTGTGTGTGTGTGTGCGTGTGTGTGTGTGCGTTTGGGTGTGCGTGTAGATAAATGGGTAATCCTTTTTAAAACCATTTTCTACACTACCGCCTACATACACACACGCACACACACACACACACACACACACACACACACACACACACACACACACACACACACACACACACACACACACACACACACCTGTCCATTCTCATCTGTCCATTACCCTTAGTATCTAGGAGACAGATTTCTTCCTCCTTAGGCAGGTGACCTTTATCCTCCTCACCTTCCTCCTCCTCCTCTTCGTCCTCCTCCTCTTCGTCCTCCTCCTCCTCCTCTTCCTCATCCTTTTCATTACGTCCCTGCCCACACATTCTATTCTTTTCTCACCTCCTTATTCTCCTTCTATGTCAGCTTCTCTTTTTTTTCTCTTTCGAATCTTTCCATTTCTTCTTCTTTCCTACCCCCTCATCTGTCTCTCAATCTCTTTTCTGTCTCTGTCTCTATTTCTCTATTGCGCTCTCTCTCTCTCTCTCTCTCTCTCTCTCTCTCTCTCTCTCTCTCTCTCTCTCTCTCTCTCTCTCTCTCTCTCTCTCTCTCTTCATCTTCATATCCTTCACTACCTCTCATGAAAACCTGCAGTTCCACTTTTAATATATTTTCTTCTGAAGTCTTTTTGCCCTCATTTCTCTTTTTCTTTCCTCCCCTTTGTCTCTAATCTTTTTTCCTTCGCCCCCGTCCTTTCTGCTTCCTTCATCCTTCGCTTCTTTCGTCCTTTCCCGTGTAGCTTCTTTAAGCCACTTCTTTCAGTTTTTTCGCTTTAAATGAAATTTGCAACAGACCATCCCCTTTCCTCTGGTCTTAAAGGGACTGGATTTGCACTTTTCCCGGTGGTATTTTGTTTCTGTCTTTAAATTTTATGAAACTATACTATCTACCTTTTCGGGGGAGGTTGGAATAGGATATTGATGGATTTGAATGCCATTTTTGAGGGGAGGATTTGTATCTTTCTTTCGTCTTTTTCTTTCGTATTTTTCCTGTTCGTGTATGGCAAGTGTTCTGATCCGGCCTGATCCCGCCGGGTAACTTTAATAATTCCCGCTACGTGATTTCTTTCTCCCAGCACACTTGACCTTAATCCGTATGTGGGAAACGCTGAGCCATCTAGTCCACACCACACACACACACACACACACACACACACACACACACACACGGACGCCCTCTCTAGTGTATGACCCCAATACACATACACACAGACACACACACACACACGTACACGAGGCATCCCACACACCACCTTCACAGCCTCCCACGTTAACACACGCACACAGACACACTCACCTGTACTACTTTTTCTTCCCTCCCACGTATTTACCTGTGTTCCCACCTACCTGTGCAGACTAAGATCCTCCCACGTTCCCTCCATCTCACCTTGAGTAACTCACCTCCCACACACACCCACACACGTACGGACTCACACACCAACAGTAGATAGACAGACAGACACCTTTCATAATTCATTCGCTTCCCACTCTTGCTGCCTCTTCCCGCCCACGCCTCTCCTTTACCGTTCAGGCTTAAGACATAATTATTTCACCTGACTCACTTACAGGTCTTCCTCTCATCTCTTTGCAGCCTCTAGGTGTCATTTCTCTCTCTCTCTCTCTCTCTCTCTCTCTCTCTCTCTCTCTCTCTCTCTCTCTCTCTCGCTCTCGCTCTCTCTCCTTCTCACCTACACTACCTCATCTCAAAGTTAAATCCCTTCCCCAAATTCCATTCACATAGGTAGGATCAAGAGTTCTCCTCCTCCTCCTTCTCTTCTTCCTTACCTTCATCTTCCTCCAGCTCCTCCTCCTCCTCCTCGCCTAGTCCTTCTAATCCTCCTGCTCCTCCAACTCCCGTAAGTCTTCGCTCCCGACTCCTCCTGACTCCTCCTCCTCCTCCTCCTCCTTCTTCACCTCTCATTCTCCTTCCCTAAGTCCTCATTTTCATACCCTGCTTCTTGCTATTCATTCGTCTTGTACTTCTTTCTCTTTTTCCTCGTGTATCTTTTCCTATTCCTCTCCTACTTCTCCTCCTCCTTTTGTCTCTTAACCTCCTCCTTCTCTATTCTCCTTCTCCAAGTCATCATTTTCATACTCTTCCACCTCTTGCTATTCAGACATCTTGTACTTTTCTCTTTTTCTTGTACTTTTTCCTATCCCTCTTCTCCTCCTCCTCCTCTTGTTGCTCATCTTCCACTCATCCTTCTGACCCTCCTTCGCCTCCTCTTCTAACTCCTCCTCCAGCTCCTCCTCCTCCTTCTTTTCGCTCGCCTTTGTTCACTTCAAAGGCAAAAAGCGGGCCAGTAAATAAAAGGGGCAAGCTAAGTCCTCAGGTAGAGCTGGGAAGAGTGCCGTAAGACTTCCCGAGAGTGCATTGTGAGGCCGAGAATGGAAAGAAGGATTGAAGGAGTCGAGTTACGAGAATATGTGCTTTCCCTCTGCCTTTTGAGAGAGAGAGAGAGAGAGAGAGAGAGAGAGAGAGAGAGAGAGAGAGAGAGAGAGAGAGAGAGAGAGAGAGAGAGAGAGAGGGGTAGAAAATGGAGGAAAGAACAGAAAAGGAGAGATAAGAAGGCGGAGAGAGAAGGGAAAATCGAAAGTGAGCTGTCATTACGAGTAGTAGCGACCTGGCCCCGAGAGAGAGAGAGGGGGAGGGAGAGGGAGAGGGAGAGGGTGAAGTTGTGACATAGAGGAAGAGAGATATATCTGTAAGGGTTTCTATTTTCCAGTTCCATTATACACGACAATGGATAATGGGCATTTACATACATATAAGGAAGTGAGAGAGCGAGAGAGAGCGACAAAGGGGGAAGGAGGAAGCGAGAGAATGGATGAATGTGTGGATAGGAAAGAGGAGAGATGAAAGAGGGTGGATGAGTGAGTGGATAGGGAAGGAGAGAGAAGGGAGAGTGGATTGAAAGGATGGATAATGAAGGAAAGAGAAGATAAAGAGGTGATGGATAAATAGACAGGAAAGGAGAGAGAAGAAGGGAGTGGATGGAGGAGTGGATAGGGAAGGAGGGAGAAGGAGAAAAAGTTGATGAATGTGTGAGTAGATGAATGGGTGGATAGAGAGGGAAAGAGATAGAGGGGATGTGAATTGGTGGATAGAAATAGAGAGAGAGAAGAAGGGAGCGAAGAGGAATAGGTGGATAGGGAAAGAGAAGGATGAAGGAAAGTGGCCGAAAGGGAAGATAGAGAAGGAGAGAGAAGGACAAAGGTGAAGGAATAGGGAATGAAGGATAGAGGAAGGAATATTAAGATTGATGTTGGTGACTGTGTTTGTGTGTTTGTGTACGTGTTGTGTTGTATATGTGTGTGTGTGTGTGTGTGTGTGTGTGTGTGTGTGTGTGTGTGTATCCGGAGAAGAGAAACGTACACAGACACACACATATGGAAACGTACATGGAATTGGTCAAAGATCTAAGAGAATACGAAGGTCGAACGTAATCAGACACACACACACACACACACACACACACACACACACACACACACGCACACGCACACGCACTCTCCCCCCCACTTTCAAATCAGAGTGGGGATAAGGAGAGTCATTCAGTTAGTCGTGAGTCATGCAAGATTAGAAGGCGTGGTTCATGATTGGAGATTGACATGACTCTCTCTCTCTCTCTCTCTCTCTCTCTCTCTCTCTCTCTCTCTCTCTCGCTCTCGCGCTCTCTCTCTCTAGGCTTATAATTTTCCAGGTTAATAAATTTTTCCTCCCTTCCAAACATTTTTTTTCGGGAACTATTTAATAAAACATTCCGCCGACTTGAGTTTTCACGGCTGTTTAATCTCTCTCTCTCTCTCTCTCTCTCTCTCTCTCGCTGTTGCTTTTATTTGATTTTAATGTGACTTGGACCTGTTGCCATTCCGTGTGTGTGTGTGTGTGTGTGTGTGTGTGTGTGTGTGCGTGTGTGTGCGTGTGTAATCTGGAGCACTCATTCACGCCGAGCCAGTAGGTGCTTGACGCTAAAGAGGAAGGAAGGAGAAAGGAAAAAAAAGAGGGAGAAGAGTAACGAGCAAAGTTGCAGTTCTTTACTCTTTTTTCCTCCTCTTCTTTTCCTCTTTTTTTCCTTATTTTCCTCTTTACTAAATTTTCCTCCCTATGTTCCCCTTCTTTTTCTTTTTTCCTTATTTTCCTCTTTACTAAATTTTCCTCCCTATGTTCCCCTTCTTTTTCTTTTTTCCTCTTTTTTCCTTATTTTCCTCTTTACTAAATTTTCCTCCCTATGTCCCCCTTCTTTTTCTTTTTTCCTTTTTTTTCCTTATTTTCCTCTTTACTAAATTTTCCTCCCTATGTTCCCCTTCTTTTTCTTTTTTCCTCTTTTTTTCCTTATTTTCCTCTTTACTAAATTTTCCTCCCTATGTTCTCCTTTTTTTTTTTACTGATTTTCTCTTCACTGAATTTTGCTTCCTATGTACGTTCTCCTTATTTTTTTTCATACTTATTTTTTCCCTCTTTTCGTATCCTTTTTTCTCAATTCTTTTTTATATAGTTACTTTTCTCTATTTTTCCTTTGTTTTATTATTTTTCGTTCCCTTAATTTCCTTTATTTATTTTTTACCTTATTTTTCATCCCTTTTTTCTTATCCTTTTCTCTATTTATTATTTACTTTTCTCTTTTTTTTCCTTGTTCTTAGTTTTTCGTCCCAATCTACGTATTATTTTTCTTTTCTTCTCGCTTTTTCTTTATCTCCCTATTCTCATTTTCCCCATTTTCTTTTCCGTTCATATTTTTACTGCGAGCTATTTCACTTTCTTCATCATCTATATTTTTCGTTCACTCCTTTTGCAATATATATTTTTTCAGTGCTCCCTTTGAATCCCTTTTTTACAACCTTTCTTTAACTTCCTCCCGTTCTCCTTTATGGCTTTCCCTTTTTTAACCAGCTTCTCCTTTTTCCCTTTTAGTCATTCTTTCTAGTTCCCCTTCATCTGCCTTTCTTTTATTTCCTTTTACTCGTCTTTTCATTGCACTTCTTTTTCCGCGCTTTCTTTCTTTCCCCTCTCTCTCTATTTTTATATCTTCCTTGCCATTCCTATCGTGTTTTTCTTCTTCCTTTCTCTTGCCTTTATTTTTTCTCTCTTTCTGCTTCGGTTTGTCTTTGTTTCTCTTTCCTTTCGAGTGACTTTCATGTCGAGTTTTTGCTTTATTCTTCGACCTCCTTTGATATTTCTGTTTTAAAGTGTAGCGTCTCTCTCTCTCTCTCTCTCTCTCTCTCTCTCTCTCTCTCTCTCTCTCTCTCTCTCTCTCTCTCTCTCTCTCTCTCTCTCTCTCTCTCTCTCTCTCTCTCTCTCTCTCTCTCATTTGCTCTTTGCTTGCTTGTTCTTCTCTTTTTCCTTTTGCGATTTTTATCATTATTCGCTTTTTTTTTACCTCCTGAAAAGTAGATGAAGCGTTAATATTTGCAGAGAGAGAGAGAGAGAGAGAGAGAGAGAGAGAGAGAGAGAGAGAGAGAGAGAGGAGACATTATATATTGGCTCTTTTGAAAATCTAATCTTCTTCTATGGGACACAAGTAGAATGAAGACAGACAGGTAAGATATAAGGAAAGTGAGGAGGAGGAGGAGGAGGAGGAGGAGGAGGAGGAGGTCATTGAGAAGACGCCGAAGACACACACAGACAGACAGACAAAGACACAGACACAGACAGAGAAAGTCAAGCTCTTCCATCCCATCTCCAAGACGGGCTATTGTGAAGGCGACGCGTCTTGTCCCGCTGTATGAGATGGTTCCGAATTCCATCTCACAGGGTCTTGGATTCTGGCTGGACGAGGAGGGGCGAAGGGAGGGTTAGGTGAGGTGAAAAGGACTAAGGAAAGGCTGGGCGAGGTGGGAAGGGCTTAGGAAGGGCTTGGGCGAGGTGGGAACGGCTAGGTAAGGAAGGAAAAGGTATAGAAAGAGCCTGGAGAAGGTAAGGGGGAGAGAGGATGGATAGGAGGTGAGAAAATAAGGTGTGTAGAGATAAGGTTATAGTTTGATAAGGTTGAGATGACTTAGAAGAAGAGTTGGAGGGGATGGGAAACAAAATTCAAATAAGTTAGGAGGTAAGGAGAACGAAATATGGATAGGAGATGAGAAAACAAGGTAAGTGGAGGTAAGATTGAGGATTACTAAGGCTAGGTGGACTTAGAATAGTGGGAAGAGATGGAAAACAAAATTAGAATAAGTTAGGAGGCGAGGAGAACGAAATATGGATAGGAGATAAGAAAACAAGGTAGGTGGAGGTAAGATTGAGGTTTGGTAAGGCTAGGTGGACTTAGAAAACTGGGAAGAGATGGAAAACAAAATGAGGGAGAAGTTAGATAGCATGAAAAACTAAAACTAGACAGAAGGTGAGAAAATAAAGAAGGTAGAGATAAGGTTGAGATTTGTTAAGGTTAGGAGAGTCTTACAATAGGTGGAAGAGATGGATAACAAGATAAGGAAGAAGATGGAATGCCGAGAAAACAGTAAAATAATTATTGATACGAGTTTTGAAAGGTGGAAGGAAGATACCAAGGAAGGAAAAACCAGAAAGGTGTGGAAAATATCAGGGAAGCAAAACGGATATACAAGAAGGGTTTGGAAGCAAGAGGTGAATACAGAGAAAGAGAAAGACGTAGAGAGGAAGGGAAGAAGGATCACAGTAAGAATTGGGGAAGGTGAGGAATGCTTGTGGGGGAAGTATAAGGAAACACCAACACCCAGGAAGCTCAATGGCAGGAAAAGAGGCGAAGAAAGAGAGAGAAAAGAAGAGGAAAAGAGGATGAGGGAGGAAGGAAGGAATATGGGAGATGAGGTTTGGTTTGGTCCAGGATATTTTGATGTGATGGGGAGGAGATGAGGGGGAGGGAGAGGGGGTGATAGGGGAGGGTTATGAGAGGGGAGGAGGAAGGGGGGACAGGGTGAGAGGATTAAGGAGGGGAAGGGGAGGGGGATGAAGGGGAAGGAGTGATGGGATAGCCGTGAGAGTGATGTAAATGAGGTTTTGGAAATCACATATTTTACTGGGAGGGGAAAGCTCCTGTTTTCTTCCTTTTTCTATCACGGGGACGGCTTAACTTGAGGGAGGGAAGGGGAGAGAGAGAAGAAAAGGAAAGGGAGGGAAGGGAAGGGGAGAGAAGGCAATGGGAGACAAAGAAAGGGGAGAGAAAGGAAGCAGGGAGAAGGGAAGGGGAGAGAAAAAAAGGGGAAGGAAATGGATGGAAGGGAAGTAAGCGAGAAGGAAAGGGAAGGGGAGAGAATGGAAAGAAAGGGGGAGAGAAAGGAAAGGGAAAGAAGGGAATGGAGAGGGAGGGGAGCGAAGAGAAGGGGAGAGAATGGAAAGAAAGGGGAGAGAAAGGAAAGGGAGAGAAGGGAATGGAGAGGGAGGGGAGCGAAGAGAAGGGGAGAGAATGGAGAGAAAGGAAAGGGAGAGAAGAGAAGGGAGAGGGAGGGGAGCGAAAGGAAGGGGAGAGAATGGAAAGAAAGTGGGAGAGAAAGGAAAGGGAGAGGGAAGGGAGCGAAGGGAAGGGAAGGGGAGAGAAAGGAAGGGGAAGAGAAGGGAGAGGGACGGAAGGGGGGAAAGAAAGGGTCATATTGCATATTTCTATAATGACATGTATTTTATGGTCGATACTGATTTTCTGTCGTGGTGTTTTTTTATTCTTTTGTTTATTTATTGTTTACACTTTTCTCCAGTTTGTCTTGCTTGAGTCTCCCCTTTTATATGTTCGTGCGTTTGTTGGTTTGTGTTTATATGTTTATCTCCTCCATGTGTAATCTCTCTCTCTCTCTCTCTCGCTCTCGCTCTCTCTGCCTCTCGGGTTGGGTTAGGATCGATGTGGGATTCAACTCCATTCTGCTACTTGATAGATGTGGGATACGAGTCTACTTTTTACTTTTTTGACGGAGAGAGAGAGAGAGCGAGAGAGAGAGAGAGAGAGAGGAGGAGGGAGAGGAGAGGGAGGAGAGAGAGGGAGAGGAGAGAGAGAGAGAGAGAGAGAGAGAGAGAGAGAGAGAGAGAGAGAGAGAGAGAGAGAGAGAGAGAGAGAGAGAGAGAGAGAGAGAGAGAGAGAGAGAGAATTTTAATACAGCTTGAGGGTGACGGACATGAGAGTTAAGGTGTCAGAGGCAGCCTTTTCTTCTTTTAATTATTTTTCTTCTCTTCTTCTTCGGGAAATAATCTAGTTCAGTGCCTTCGTTATTTTGTTGTTGTTGTTGTTGTTGTTGTTGTTGTTGTTGTTGTTGAAGTGAAAGAGTTGATTATCGGCATCGTTTTTAATTAGCATCATCGTAATTTTTTTTTTGTTTTTTCTCATCCTTTTTTTTTTGTTTTCCTTGTTTTTTTCTTCATATACGGTTGTTTTTTTTAATCGGCGTTTTCTTTTAATTTCTATCATAGTTATGCTTTCCTTTTCATTTGTAGCTTTCTTTCCTGTATGTTCTTGCTATTGTTAGTCGTCTTCTTGTTATTGTAATTATTTTTCTTATCTATTTTTTATTTCGTCTTTTTTCAATGAACATCTTTAGAATTAGCTTTCTCTTTTCATCTTCCATTTTGTTCATATTTTCTATATTGTTCTTTGTTTTCCTTTTCATTATGTTTTCCTCGTTTTTCTCGCTACATTATAACCAAGATTGATATATTTACTTATTTATTTCCTTATTCTTTCTCTCCTTTTTTATTCGTATTGTTCCCCAGTTTCCTTGCTACATAATTTCACCTGATTTTTATTAAAGTTTCCCGTCCATTCCTCCGTTCTCAGGCTCATTCACACATTAATCAGTAAGGAACAAACACCCCGAGCAGTAAGGCTTCAGGAAACAATATTAAGCAAACGTTTTAACAACCTGAATCGAGTTAACGTTCCTGCCAATGCATGAACAAAGGCTACATCTAATAATACGCGGAAATACCTTGAAATTACACGAACGTTCCTGTAAATAGGTATTGTTTAAAGCGTTCCTCTTAACACTAGAAAACGAGAGAGAGAGAGAGAGAGAGAGAGAGAGAGAGAGAGAGAGAGAGAGAGAGAGCGAGGGTAAAAAACGTGCCCAGAATAGTTCAGTAAATAAGTAAACTGGTAAATGAAAAGTTTGGCTCCAGTACTAATGAAATGGATTCTTAATTAAACGAGCCGCGTTAAGTAAACACTGTCATGAATTGCCCTAACAAACGTTGCGAGCGGCTGAATAATGAAAACAATAAACGTTTCCGCGCTGAATATACTGAGGAAAACGTTTTAGGCAAGAATATATGGCTGCAAGGACACACACACACACACACACACACACACACACACACACACACACACACACACACACACACACACACACACACACACACACCTATAAATAATTATAATGAAAGAAGAATTCAGAAAGTCTAAGGACAACACTACACGCATTTCATTATCACACACACACACACACACACACACACACACACACACACACACACACACACACACACACACACACAGGCAGGGACACATTTTCACTCAACTATAATAACAAAAGAAATTTGCGTAACGAAGTCTACGGTGAACAGAACACACATTTCACTACACATTTCACTATCAAACACACACACACACACACACACACACACACACACACACACACACACACGCTGGCCTTCCTGCAATGCTCTGTTCTCGCGGGTTTAAATGGATTTAATTGTTTTCGAGTGGAATCTTAAACGCTTAAATGGTATTGGATTTCCTTAGTCTTGTTACGTGATTCGCAGTTTGGGTTTTTCATTTACTTTTTTTTCTCTCTCTCTCCTCTTCTGGTGCTTGGAATGGAACGAGCTGGCGGAGCGAAAGCGGCGTTGTTTGTGTTTTTGGCCCTATTTTATTTCTTCACTAATTTTTGCATATTTTTTCCGTGATTTCTTGAAATACTATTCTCGTGTAAGTATAATCTATTAATATTGTGGGGACTAGTAATAATAACAATTTCACTGTACTGATTCATTGGTAAGATAGGTCATTGTTCTTTATTATTATCATTATATACTTATCATTATCTCTACTATTATTATTTTCATCATTTTTATAGACCCATTTTCTATTAAGTATTGTCAGTAAAAAATCGCTAAAAGAGAAATTTCACTATATCGACTCATGGGTAAGCTAAGTTATGGGTTATTACTATTATCATTACTATTATTATTTTCATCATTACTATTAGTCTCTTTTCTTTTAAGTATTGTCAGTAAAATAGCAAAAAGAGGAATTTCACTATATAGATTCATGGGTAGCTAAATCATTATTATTTCCATACGGCACCATTATTATTTTCATCATTATTATTGGTCCCTTTTCGGATAGACTAAAAGGAAACCGTCCAAATGAGATTCCATCGAGGACAGGCGGAGGGGAGCGCTGACCGTTTTTGTCCGTGTGATGGAAATTAAATTGTTCATCACCGGGACCGTGGAAGGGAAAGAAGAGCGATGAGGTGGATGAAAGGAAGGGCGAGAGGAAGGGAAAGAAGGGCGGCCATAGGAAGTTATACGGGCAGAGGGAGGAAGGGGAATCAGGTGAGGAGAATGATTAGAGGAAGGGCAGAAGGGAATTAGGAGGGAGGGGTATTGAAAGGGGGAAAGAAAATCGATAAAGAGGGAGGAAGAAGGTGATGGGAAGGTCAGAGAATGGTTGGATAGGAAGAAACATGATCAGAAAAGGTGAAGAAAGGTGATAAAAATATATAGAAAGAAAGAAGGTGCGATAAAGTGAAATGAAGAATAATACGAAGGAGAGAACGAAAAGAAGATAGGAAGGACAGAAGAATGGTTGGAAAAGAAGAGACATGATTGGAAAGGTAAAGAAAGGTGAAAGACATGTATAAATAGAAAGGAAGAGTGATAAAGTGAAAGAAAGAAGGGCAATACGAGAGAGAGAGAACGATGATAGGGAAGGGAGAGGAAGAAAGAAGGAAAGACAGGAATAATATAAGAATAGTAATAGAAATAATGTGAATGAGATAGAGATGAAGATGACAAACGTAAAAAAAGTGAGACGCGTGAAACGAGGAATAATAAATGAAGGAATGGAAATGAAAGGGATAAAGAAAGAAGTAAGAAATGAATAAGAAATGAGACGCATGAAGATTCGGAGGCAGAAGAATTAGATTAAGGAAGGAAACGAAGGGACGGAGGAGGGAGAGCAAAAAAAAAAAAAAAAAAAAGAGAGAGAGAGAACCTGAAAGAAAGAGAAATTTGACAGAAAAAGAATATATGATGAAGATGGAGATCGAGTCAAAAGAAAAAGAAGAAAGAGAGAGAGGGAGAGGAGGAGAAAAAGTGTGGAAGGTAAGGGGCAGGTACGAAGGAAGGAAGGGAGGGAGGGAGGGAAGGAGGGAGAAGGGGAGAGAAAAAATGAAAGAGAGGGAGGAAAAAAAATGAGTTACAACATATGTTTTTGACAGTGAATGAAGGTTGACGTATTTTTCCCTCCTCCTCCTCCTCCTCCTCCTCCTCCATTTCTCCTCCTCCTCTTCTCTGACATATTGGAGCAAGAGGTGACGAAGCTACACACACACACACACACACACACACACACACACACACATACACACATAGACACACGTAAGGTCGAAATTGCCTCACATGTTCCGGTAATTGAGTATACTTGAGGAAGAGGAGGAGGAGGTGAAAGAGGAGGAGAAGGAAGAGGAGGAGGAAGAAGAAGAGGAAGATGAGAGTAGGATGTAAGGACGTGAAGAGGAAATATAACTCCCTCACTCTTTGTCCTTTTTAATGTGTGTGTGTGTGTGTGTGTGTGTGTGTGTGTGTGTGTGTGTGTGTGTGTGTGTGTGCGACCCTGAAGCAGGTGTCCTAATTTTTTTCGTGTACAGGTGAAACTCATTAATTTCTATCTAATCTTAATCACACGTACGAAAAAAAAAATTGTCTGTTTGAAGTTTCATCCGTAGAAAGTATATTAAATCTCTCTATCTTTCTATTTATCTTCATCTATCTATCTAAATCTATCTATATATCTATCTGTCTTTGTTTCCTCATATTCTTTTTTTTTTTATACTGTGTTTTCTTTTATAACTTTCTAATTATCTATATTTTTCTATCTGTCTGTCTATCTATCTTTATATATCTTTCTATCTGTCCATCTGTCTGTAAATCTATCTATTTCATCTCCTCTTGATATGAAGGGGAAGACATTTTTGCCTAATTAGGTTCAAGGCATATCTCACCTGCCATTTCATGCGGCCTCTACCGGTCCAGGTAATCCCCCGCTCCTCCACCATTCACGCCTTTCATTCCTGACGCACACACCTGGATCACACACCTGCCTGCACCCACACCTGACGCGACACACCTGGCTCACTTCAATGTTCCCTTCACCAACAGCAACACACCTGAATCACTCCCCTTCTCTCTAAACCCACACCTACGGACCTACACCTACTCCCTACGCCCACACCTACGCCCACACACCTGCCACGCGACACACACCAGGACGTACACCTTTAAATGCTTCCCACACACCCTCTTTCCCTCTCTCCCTTTCTCTCTCTCTTTCCCTCTCTCTTACTCTCTTTTTTTTCTTTCTTTCTTCCTCTCTTGCGTAATTAATGTGATTTTGATGATATTAAGTATTTTTTGAACGTGTGTAACTTATTATTATTATTATTATTATTATTATTATTATTATTATTATTATTATTATTATGGTTATAAGTATTGACATGAGTATTCAATAGAGACATTTAAATTAGATGAATATGCTAATGAGGGAAATTTGCATAGATTATTATTATTATTATTATTTGAGAGAGAGAGAGAGAGAGAGAGAGAGAGAGAGAGAGAGAGAGAGAGAGAGAGCGCAATGGTACTGAACTTTCTAACAAAATCTCTGTATATTCCTCTCTTTCTTCCTAACTACCTCCTCTTCCCTTACATTCCTATTTTTTTCTTTTTATCCTCCTTCCCATGATCCTTCCCTTTCTCTTTCTCTTTCCATTCCGTTTCTCCAATCTACTACTTTCTCCCTCACTTTTTTCCCTTCCCCTCTTTCCTTCCCTAACTCCCTCTCACTTTCTACTGTTCTCTCCCTGTTTCCTCTTCTCTCTTTCTTTTTATAACTACTTTTCTCTCTTTGCTCCTTTCCCTACCTTTTATCCATTCTTTCCCTCCATCTCCCTTTCATCATCTACTTCTATCCCTCCCTTTTTCAACTTTCCTTCCCAACCTCCCTTTCATCCATCCCTCTCCCATTTTCACTTTCCCTTTTGCCATTCCTTACTCCCTTTCATCCTCTACTCCGTCCCTTCCCTTCCTCCCTCCCACAGCAATTATAACCAATTTGTACCTGAACACACCTTTGGTCTGGCTTTGAGGTGCGGCACAAAGGCATCTCGTTAGGGCCTTTTTTCCTGGACCGCAAGAAGCGAAGTGCCGAACGCAAGGTTTTTTCTCGGGAAAACTTGACTTACGAGGGAAATTAATTGACGTATTTTTGTGTGGTTTGGGGCTGTTGTTTTTGTGTGTGTGGGTGGGGGGGCTGGGTAGGGTTTGTGTGGGTGGATTTGGCTTGGTGGTTGTGTTTTTGGGTGCGGGTTGATGTGGTTGTGGATGTGCTTTTGTGTGGGTGTGGGTGTTTGTATGTGTGTTTTGTGAGAGTGGGTTTGGATGTGTGGGTGTGGGTGTTTGTGTTTGTGAGTATGGGAGTTGGTGGGTATGTGTGTTTTGTGAGAGTGGGTGGGTGTGGGTGTATTTGTGAGTGTGGGCGTTGGTGGGTGGGTATGTGTTTGTGAGTGTGGGTGTTGGTGTGTGTGTGTGTGTGTGTGTGTGTGTGTGGCTACGTGGGTGTGTGGGTGGTTTAAAAGACGTTGTTTGTGTGTTTGTGTTGTACCTTTTGTTTGTTCTGTTTTCTCCCACCGTTTCTGTTTGTTCTCCTATCCGTGTGCCCGTATGTCTTTGTTTGTTGTTCCTGACGCGAAAACAAAGCTAAAAACAATCGTACTTGATATATATTTAAACGGATTTCTCTCATAACAGGAAATAAATTAGAAAAAAATACAGAACAAATATGAATGTATATAGATCAAACTGAGTCACGTAGAATTGAAAAGAACAATGGTTAAGATGGGAACGTTGTAAATATATCCATTAGAACGTGAAAAGAGAATAACTAGTCTGTTGTGAGAAATTAAGCGCTGGAGTGTTGCTGAATATGTGTGTCTGACAATGGAACACTCACCTGCTATACCTGAAACTTCAATACAGGTGTAAATAACTGAATAGTACACAGACATACACACCTTGTACTGATTATATACGTGAAAGAAGTTACTGAGTTGTAATTAAAGCGAAAACACACACATTTGAGGACCAGTAGAGGTGTGTTAAAGTGTTATAATAAGACGCTTTGAACAGGAAAAAGACATGTTCGTGGAAATCATATTCACGTGATAATGAGACTGTAAATACTCCATAATCAGTAGTCATTGTAAATACACGTCACTACACACGTTATAGCGAAGACTTATTTTTGTAGTCGTAAAGAACGTGGAAACTTTATATTGATACTCGCACGTGGGTGGAAAAGAAAACGAAATCAGAGCGAATATGAAAACTCCACGTCCATTGAAAACATGATTGACAGCCGTTTATTTTGCCTAACGAGGAACATTGTCGATACATATATTTTTTGAATCTGGAAATTATTTAGGTATTGAAATATATATACAGTTATTTGTAGTCGACTCTGTGTGTGTATATTTTTCTCCTTGACGCTGACGGAGTGCAGATGAGAGGAAAAGCGGATCTCACCTTTCTTGTTGAGTGAGAATGTATTTGTAGATTGTTAGATGAAAGAAAGCAATTTAGAAGTCTCCTCAATCGTCTCGTTCTGCTTCGTGTGTTGTAAGTGTGTCTAGCGCTGTTAATGTGATGTTGCAATAAGCTTGGTGTGGTGTCTGTTGATGTGCTACAAGTGCTTCCGCCAGAGAACCAAGCTTAGTGTCAAGATTATCACGCATTTAGCAGCTTAGTTCAGACACCAACGCACGAAGGCACTCGCATATCTCCGCATGCTGTACCGAAACACATAACCTTTGAACTTACAGAAGATTTGAGGTATTTTGAACTTTATAAAAACACTGATATGATTTAAAGTGTTGGAACAAGGAAGTAAAGAAGATAAATGTTTGAATTCTTGCTAACTTAAAGGTTTGTGAAGATTTGAACTTTTAAAACACTGGATTAAACTTGAAGTACTGGAACAAGGAGAACACAGAGAAAAAAAGGAAATCAAGGTTACAAGGTAAAGTAGAAGGATGAAGCAGAGTTAAGAAGGTTCTGAAACCCTTCTTTTTAACTTCGTGTGTTGGAAAAAAAAAATCGGTGAAGTAAACAAAAACGACTTCAGAGCATATTTAAGAGAAAACTCGTAATCCACAACCAGAAGAAGTAGAAAAGAAGAGAGAAAGCGAGAGAAAGAGAAAAAAAAGAGAAAATCACCACAACCACAAGGACTAAAGTAAGAAAGAAAAAGCGAGAGAAAGAAAAAAAAATCACCACAATCAGAGGAACTAAAAAAAGAAAAAGAAAAAGAAAATAAACACAACCACAAGAACTAAAGAAAAAGAGAGAAAGCGAAAGAGAAAGAAAAAAAGAAAATCACAACCACAAGAAAGAAAGAGAAAACTAGCCAGAGAGGAAAAGAGAAAGAAAACGGAAATAACCCCACTCAAAAAATAAAAATAAACTAAAACAAAACAAAAAGAGAGAGAGAGAGAAACCGACAGCGTAAGAAAAACACAAAAAAAGATAAAGAAAAGGAAAACCAGCCCGACATTCACCTATAATGCTCAAACCGAGACGACCTTCGGAAAATCAATAACCGAGCGAACTACCACTTGTGTTTCCCCTCTCGTGGGCGTGTGAGGGCGTGTGTGTGAGAACCGCCTCGCCTCAAGGAAAACAAGGATGGAGGAGGTACGGACGTTTAAGGAGCAAGTTCGCAACCACAAGAGGATCAACATTCGCTATGAGTTCCGGAGTTCATCCTTCGAGAACGGACGCGTTGTGCCATGGACCAGGTGAGTGGGTATACGTGGTGACACCTGGATTGAGCGCTTTTTTTTTTTTTACAGCAAAGGAGACAGTTCAAGGGCGTAAAGAAAAATATATATAAAAAAAAGCCCGCTACTTACTGCTCCTGAATAGAGGTCAAAGGAGTGGCCAAAAAGAGAGGTCAATTTCTGTTTCACTCCTCTTCGTCTTCATCTTCATTCTCTTTCTGCCTTTCCTCTTATTCCTCATCCTTTTCTTCTTCAGGTGAGTACGTTGTGATACCTGGATTAATTACGTATACCTGTTCTTTACCTATTTTACTTGTTCTCGTCATCGTCCTCATTCATCTCCTCCTACTTCTCCTCTTTCTCTTCTTCAGGTGAGTTTGCGTGGTGATACCTGGATTAATTACGTATACCTGTTCCTTACCTGTTTTACTTGTTCTCTCGTCTTTGTCCTCATCCTTTTTCTCTCTCTGCTTCTTTTTTTCTTCCTCATCCTTCTCTTCTTTTGGTGAGTTTGCGTGGTGATACCTGGATTAATTACGTATACCTGTTCTTTACCTGTTTTACTTGTTCTGTTTCCTCGTCCTCATCCTTATTCCCTTTCTGTTTTTTCTCTTATTCCCCATCCTTATCTTCTTTAGGTAACAACGTTGTGACACCTGGATTAATTACGTATACCTGTTCTTTACCTGTTTTACTTGTTCTCATTCTCGTCCTCATCCTTCTTATCTCTCTGGTTTTTCTTATCTTCATCCTTTTTCTCCTCCATTTTGCTTCCTTTGATTAAAAAAAAAACGTTCCCGCGTCTACTGCCTACATGCAATATTTTAGTCTATTTGCTACATGACTGAAGTGCATGAGAGATAGCTTTGTCAAATCACTACGGTTGGTTGTCTGTTGCCTGCTGTTCCGTGTTTCAGTGTTTCCCTCTAATCTTCATCTCCCTTCCTACCCTCTTCTTTTCCTCCTGGTTCTGCGTTTAATCCCCTGTTCCGTCTTTGTCTCCCTCTCCGCTTCCTTCTTCTAATTCTTCTTCGTCTCTCTCCCTCTTCCTTGTCCTTCTAATTCTTCTTCATCCTATCCTTCGCTCTCTCTCCTTCCTCCTTGTCTTTCTCAATTTGTTCTTTCTTGACCCTATCTTTTCCTCCTCCTCCTCCTCCTCCTCCGCTCTCTTCTCCTCCTCCTCCTCTATCCTTTTTTACTCTCTCGTTCATCCTCATCTTTCTCCTTTCTCCCGTCTCCTCATTTCTTGTTTGTTCTTCTTGTTCCTCTTTTATTCTTGTTTTTTTTTCATTTCTTTCTTTCCATTATTATATCAACGGCACTATTCTCTCTTTTTCTTCTTTTTCTTCTTTTCATTTCATTTATTCTTACATTTCATTACTTCCTTCATTGTTTCTTTGTTTCTTCCTCTTTCGTGTTATCTGTCCCATTTTCTCCCCCTTTCATTTTCCTTTTTTGTCATATTTTTCAGTCTATACTTTCCTTTTCGTCATATTTTTAAATCTTTCCTTTACTCTCTTTTCCATCATATTTTTCAGTCTTTCCTTTTCTTTTCCTTTTCGTCGTTTTTTTCAGTCTTTCATTTCTTTTATTTTCCTCCGTCACGTTCCTTCAATGTTTTTCAGCTTTCTCAGTTTTCTCTTTTTCTTTTTTTTCTTATATATCTCATCCCGTAATTCCCCTTTCTCTGTCTCCTCTCAGTCCCTTCTACTTCTATTTGCCTTATTTATTCACATTCCTTCCCCTCATTTTTTCAACCTTTTCTCTGTTTATTCTTGCAGCGTTCATTCCTTTCCTCATTCTCAGAACTATTTTATTTTACATTTATCTATTTATTTAATTTTTATTTTACAACTATTTGCCTTTTTCATATTCCTTTCCTATCATTCTTTCAACTCATTTTCTTTCCTCTCCTTCCCTCGTTCTCCTTTTTCTGTTCTTACTCTCTTTCTTTCCTTCATTATTTCTTTCCTTCCTTCTCTCTTCCTTTCCTTCTCCCTCTTTCCTTTGTTCTCCCTCTCCTTCTCTCACTCTTTCTTTCCTTCCCTAATTCTTTCCTTCTTTCCCTCATTCTTTTTTTCTTCCTTTATTCTCTTTCCTTTCGTCAATTTCTTTCCTTCCCTCCTCCACCCTTTCCTTCCTTCATTCTCCCTCTCCTTCTCTCACTCTTTCTTTCCTTCCCTCATTCACTCTTTCTCCCCTTCTCATTCTCTCTTTCCTTGCCTCTTCCTCTCATTCACCTCTTATCTTTATTTTTCTTTATTTGATTATCTTTATATTTTGTTTGTTTACTTAATCTTCCTTGGGTTCGTTCTCCTCATTCTTGTTATTTCTTATTTTTTCTTTATTTCTCCTTTTGTTTCATGTTTTACTCTATCTCCTTTGTTCGTATCTTCCCTCCATTCTCTCCCCTCTCTTTCTCTTTCTTGTTATTCCCCTTTTTTAATTTCTTCCTCCTCTCTTCCCTCTCCCTTAACTTTTTTTTTCTTTGCCTTTCATCACTTCAACTTTTCTTCTCCTCCTCTTCTTCCTCCTCTTCTCCTCCTCCTCCAATTTATTACGTTTAATCTCATTCAATTTTAACTTTCAATTTTTTTTCATTCTTCCTTCCTTCCTCTCTTTTGTCTTCCTCTTGTCTTCCTCTCTTTCTTTGTTCTCCTTGTTGCCTTTGTTTTTCCTTTTCTTTCCTTTACCTCCCACTTTCTTCCTGTTTATCACTGTTCTTTTGGGTCTCTTACTTTCACTTGTTTTCTTCTATTTTCTTCCTTTTCGCTTTGTTTAATATTTACTGACAATTTCTTTTTCTTTTTCTCCTTTTTCTCTTTCTCTCTTTTCATTGTAATTGTGTCTCCATTTCCTCTTGCTTTCTTCTTTTATCTTCTATTCCTCTTTCGTTTTCTTATCATTTGTCTTTTACTAATTTCTTTTCTGCTTTTTGTGAATTTTCCGTGATTTTCTCTGTCATTTTCTCTTCTCCTCCTTCTTTTCCTCCTCTCCTCCTTCTCTTTTATACCAATAATCATATCTATCTTGTCATCTCTCTCTCTCTCTCTCTCTCTCTCTCTCTCTCTCTCTCTCTCTCTGTTTGCCTACTTCTCTTCTCCCTCACGTTCTACACTTCCCTCTTTTCTTTGTTTCCTTCCTCTCTCCTTCTCTTTCTCTCCCCTCCTGCTCCTACATTCTTCCTTCATCTTATTCCATTTTATCGCCTCGCTCCCTCCTTCTGGCTCTGCAAACTACTTCTTCTGCTCCTTTTCCTCCTCCTTCAATAATTCTTCCTTCCTTCCTTCCTTCCTTCCTCCTGCTTCTCCTGTTTTATTTTTTTCCCCTTTAAATATTTCTTCGTCGATTTTTGCTTTTTTTTCATCGTTATTTTTTTTTTCTTCTCTCTTCGTCGTTCTCGTTCCATCTTTGTTTAATGTTTTCTATCGTGTTTTTTTAGTTATCTTTTATTTATTTTTTTTTTTTTACCTTTTCTGACCTTCAAAAGTTGCGCTTTCACTTTCCTCTTTTCCTTTGCAGGCGATTTTCATTTTTCTTCCCCTTATTTTCCTATTTTCATTCTTCTTCTTCTTCATCTTCTCATTATTATTATTATTATTATTATTATTATTATTATTATTATTATTATTATTATTATTATTATTATTATTATTATTATTATTATTATTATTATTATTATTATTATTATTATTATCATTATTATTGTTATTATCATTATTATTAGTAGTATTATCATTGCTAACGTTCTTACCATCAGTGGAGGTCATTAGAGCATAATTAGAAGCCGTAATACCAGACGGAGCGTGCTAATGAGCGCTTTTTATGAAATTAACGGTCACTCGACGCGCTCAGCAGTGAAACGGGACCATGCAGAGCGAAAACAGGTGTGTGTGTGTGTGTGTGTGTGTGTGTGTGTGTGTGATATTCAGAGAGAGAGAGAGAGAGAGAGAGAGAGAGAGAGAGAGAGAGAGAGAGAGAGAGAGAGAGAGAGAGAGTATTTTTAGATAGTTTGATGTCATGTACTGTACTTTTTTTTGCTTTTTTTTTTCTCTCTCCCAAATTCTTCTTTTTCGGAACAATTATTTATTTTTTCTTTCTTTTTACATTTTTTTTTGTATTAGTCCCAGTGTTTGTTTAATTTTGTACAAGCTTGTTTATATACACTTTTATTTATTTGTCATTGTTTGTCTGTTAGCTTCCCGCGTTGCTGCTTTTTAATTTTCTTTTTTTTTTATTAATTTCTTCATCGTTCAAGCACGGGATCATTAACGACTTTTACTTAGGTTTTTGTTTTCCCGTTCTTTTTTTTTTACTTCCTGGGTACGAAAAAACACAAACATTTCCTTTTCTTTAGAACTGAAAATATCTACTTCTCGTTTTTTTTTTATCATCGCTCAGGTAAAACGCATGGCCGAGAGAGAGAGAGAGAGAGAGAGAGAGAGAGAGTCAATGCTGTAATAGGAAACGGAATGGACTATGCACACACACACACACACACACACACACACACACACACACACACACACACACACACACACACGCGTTTTGGAATGCAGCAACGTTGGGAGAAAAAATGTTGTAGAGAGAGAGAGAGAGAGAGAGAGAGAGAGAGAGAGAGAGAGAGAGAGAGAGAGAGGGGGAGTGGGATTACGTGTTTGCGAGTGTATGTTTATTTAAAATTATACACAAATACGCTGGCATATAGTTGCACACACACACACACACACACACACACACACACACACACACACACACACACACGCACGCACACACAACTCAATTACTTTGCAGAATCAACACTCGTTAGAGATATTTCTGAAAAAGAGAAATTTGTAGAAGTTTGCAGTCTCTCTCTCTCTCTCTCTCTCCTTAAACAATGAAAAGTAACCGCGAATGTACCTCCCTTATTGCATTCTTTCCTCCTCCTCCTCCTCCTCCTCCTCCTCGTTTCTTCATTTCTACAACTAACTCAGACAAAGCAGCTGCGGACTTTTCTCCTATTTTTTCTCTCTCCTCCATTCTTCTTCCATGCTTTCCTTTCCATGTTTCTTCCTGGTTCCTCCTCCTTCCTCATTCCTTCTCCTCTCCTTCGTTTTCTTTCCCTCAGTCGTCCGTCCGTTTTCTATGCAACTCAGAAATTGTTACAAAAATGGAAAAAAAATGCATCACTGGACCTCAAAAATAGACAGAATAAAAGATCAAACAGAGAGTGGTTGTTGTATTTCGTATGTTGTCTTGTATTATTTTTTGTATCCTGTATTTTTTAGGGAAGTGATTTTTTTGTGTTTATCTTATTTGGGAAGTAGAAAAAGGAAAAGGAGAGGATGAAGAGAGCGACCTGAAAGTAAATTGCTAACATTTTCTTGGGCCGAGGAAATATTGCGTTTTCTATTTGTTGCGAGTGATTTTTCGAGGGGGGACTTTTCTTTTCTCTTACTTTTTCTTTTTTCTTCCTCTCTGTTGGAGCTAACTCTGAGAAATGGTGAGCAAAAAGAATGAGAAAGAAAAAAAACTTCACCCTCAGCATTCTTCATCTTTCTTCCCATTCTTCTTCATCCTTTGTGTGCGGGGTATATTTTCTTTCTTTTCACTAACTTTCATACGCTTTTTCCTCTTTGTTTGTCTTCCCATTTTCCACTTTTTTAATTTATTTTTTTAGTTGATACGCTTTTTCTGCTATGTCTCTGTTCCCGTTTTCCACGCTTTTCATTTATTTTTTTAGTGATATGTTTTTTCTCTTTTCTTTGTCTTTTTATTTTCTACTTTTTATTTATTTTTTAGTGTTATGCTTTTTCTCCTTCGTTTGCCTTCCCATTTTCTACATTTTTCATTTATTTTTTTAGTGATATGCTTTTTTTTCTTTGACTTTCCATTTTCCACTTTTTCACTTATTTTTATTCACTTTTTCACATTCTTCTGTCTTCCCATTTTCCATTTTTTCCATTTTTTTTATACTTTATGCACTTTTTTCTCATTCGTTTGTCTTCCATTTTCAATTATTCCTTTATTTTTATACTTCTTCTCCTGTTGCTTGTCTTTCATTTTCAACTTTTTTCCATTTATTTTTTTAGCTGGTCTTCATTCCTACGTACATTTATATTTTCTCCGTATAACTTCGTAAACGACAAAAATATAACGTCTACACTACAACCATGAAGAAAAACTCATATAAAAGGAAAGGAAACATGATTTTATTTTGTATATTTTTAATTCTTCGTCTTTTTTCTTCTTTGCTATTCTATTTCCTCTGTGTAAATATTCATAGACGACAGAAATATAAGTCCCACAAAACATCCAAGTACAAAAACTCTTATAAAAGCAAAAAACATGAAGATCTAATGTATTTTTATCATTATTGGTCTTTATTCCCCTATGCTATTATACTTTCCCTTTGTTCAAATTTTCATAGACGACAGAAATACCAATCTTGCAATACAGCAGAAAACAAAGACTAAATAAAGGCTAGAAAATGGAGGATCTAATTTTACTATTTTTTTATGATTGGTGTCTCTCCCTTCTTTGTCTCCTCCTCCATCTGTTCCCGGACACTCGACTGATTCCCCAACGTCAAGACAAACACGAAAGTTAATTGAATCACTAAAATTCTTGGTCCTCTTCCTTCTCCTTATGGCGGCAGGGAAAATGGAGGAGAAGGAGGAAGAAGGGATGACGAGTAGGACGAGGAAAAGTTGATGGAGGAGGAGGAGAATGATGAAGAGGAAGAGATGAAGGAGGGCTTGAAGAGGAGGAATAGAAGCAGAGGAAGAGCAGGAGGAGGAAGACGGTGAAGAGTAGGAGATGGAAGAGAAGGGACAGGAAGCGGAGGAAGAAAGAAAGGAGGAGCAGAAGGAGAGACCCGATGAAGGAGGAAGAATAGAAAGCAGAGGAGGAGAATGAGAAGGAGCAGGAGGAGGTAGATTGAATAGGAAAATGACGAAAAGGAGATGGAAATGGAAATTAAGGAAAGGGAGGAGATGGAGGAGGAAAAATAGAAAGCAGAGGAAGAGAATGAGAAGGAGTAGGAGGAGAAAGCTTAAATAGGAGAATGACGAAGAGGAGATGGAAGTGGAAATGAAGGAAGGGGAAGGAATATAAAACGAAGAATGAGAAGAAGTATAGGACAAAGAGGAGATGGAGGAGGAGGAAGGGAAGAGATAGAACACAAAGAACGAGAAAGAGAAAGAAGAAGAGGAGTTGAGCGTAATTAAAAGAGAAGAGAAAAAGGGTGCAAATGGCAGCGTGAAGCATATAATAAGGTGTAAAAGATGATAATTATATGCATAAAAGATGAGATGCGATAATAGTGGAGGAGAGGAAGGAATAAAGTGAAAGTATAATGAGGAAGGTAAAAGATAAAGGGGATATAAACAGGAGGAGGAGGAGGAGGAGGAGGAAGAGGAGGAGGAGGAAAATCATAATCTCGAGGTAGGAAAAAAGTTTGGAGGAGTTTGGGCAGCGGAGGAAAAGGAAGAAAGAGAGAGAAAGAAAAAAAATGTTTCCTCTATCCTGGAGAGAGAGAGAGAGAGAGAGAGAGAGAGAGAGAGAGAGAGAGAGAGAGAGAGAGAGAGAGGGTAATGGGGGGTGGAATAGTTAGTGTAAGGGGGGGGGGGGTGGAGAGGGGGTAATGGGTGAGTAGTAGCGTGTGTGTGTGTCTGTTTGATAACGCCCCCATTAGCTAAGTACACACACACACACACACACACACACACACACACACACACACACACACACACACACACACACACTAGTCGGAAATTCCTGTTTGGTTGCCGTTACCTGTGTGTTTAGTTAATTAACGTCCATTTACCTGTGTTTTTTTTGGCGTACTCACCTGTTGAATTACCCCCATAGATTACCTGTGCTAGGGATGCTGATGATGCTGATGATACTGACCCCCCCTTACTACTACTACTACTACTACTACTACTACCACTACTACTACTGGTACTACACCTCTCTTGGTATTCATTTTTCAAGTATGAGCCAAAGATAAGTTGATGGTAATGAAGACTGAGAGGAAAGATGAAAATGAATATGAATATGAGTGTAAAGAATAATAGAAGGCAAGGAAACTGAATGAGTGTAGGAGAAAAGAGGAGGAGGAGGACGGGAGGAAAGGAACTAAAATGATAATGAAAATGGGAGGAGGAAGAGGAGGAGGAGGAGGAGGAGGGGAAAGAAGATGGAATAGCAAGAACAGACAGTAAAAGGAGGGGAAGAGAATGAGTAGGAAGGGAAAAAGGAAGAGGAGGTGAAGAAGAAGAAGTATGAAGGAAAGTTCGAAAAAAATATGAAGTGAAAGAGGAAACGGAGAAAAAGCATGAAATCTAATATGTAAAACGCAGAAAAAGATGGAATAGGAAAAATAGATGGAAAAGAAGAGGAAATGAAGGAGGAAAAGTTTAAAATCTAATATATACCAAGCAGAAAAGAGAGAGAATAAGAACAGATAGATAAATAGAGGAGGAAATGGAGGAGAAAAATAAAAATAAATCTAACATGTAAGAAGGAGGAGAAGGAAGGAAGGAAGGAAATAACAGGAAGAATACATAGAAAAAAAAGAAATGGGGAGAAAAGCAAAAAAAAAAAAAACACAAAATCTAACATGCAAGAAGGAAGAGGAGAAGGATAAAGGAGGAGAAGGAAGGAACGAAATAACAGAAAGAATATATAGAAAAAAAAAGAAGAGATGGAGGTGAAAAGGGAAAAAAATATAACATGCAAGAAGGAGGAGAAGGAGGAGGAGAAGGAGAAAGGAGGAGAAGGAAGGACCTAAATAACAGAAAGAATACATAGAAAAAAAAGAAGAAATGGAGGTGAAAAGGGAAAAAAATCTAACATGCAAGGAGGAGGAGAAGGAGGAGGAGAAGGAGAAAGGAGGAGGAGAAGGATGGAAGGAAATAACAAGAAGCATAGATAAAAAAGAAGAAATGGAGGAGAAAACAAAACAAAAAAAATTAACATGTAAGAAGGAGGAGGAAAAGGAATAGAAATAACAGAAAGAAAAAAATAAGAGAAAACGAAGTAGAATAACCATAAAATCCAACATTACCCTCCGATAAAAACTAAAACACGCGATCATATCCCTTTAATATATCACTCTTCACGCGCTGCTAATCATAAAGAGTGGGGGGCGGGAGGGGGGGTAATGGCTGGATGGGGGGGAGGGGGGTAATAATAAGTAAATGGCTCCCCTTCGCCACCTCGCGCCACACCTGTGATTTTAAGTAATTAAGTCACGTGAAGCGAAAGTGGGGAGGTATAAGTTAATGGACAGTACCTGGTTATTATGTTATCCCCCTATTTCCCCCTATTTACCTTTCTGCCCCTCTACCTGTCTACCTAATTGTCTACCTGTCTCTACCTACCTGTATCTACTTACCTACCTATCTAACTATCTATCTACTTACTTTCCCCACGTCATTGTCTATCAATTTACATCTTTTTCTTTCTTTTTTTTTTTTTCTTTGTCTTGCGTTTTTCTTTTTTTTCGTTCATTTTCTTTATCTATCTATCTTTCTGTATCTATCTATCTATCTATCTGTCTTTCTTTCTTTCTTTCTTTCTTTCTTTCTTTCTTTCCCTACAAACATTATCGATTCCTCACCTCTCATATCCCATCCAGTTTAAAGTGTGCTTGTGTGTGTGTGTGTGTGTGTGTGTGTGTGTGTGTGCGTGTGTGTGTTTCATCTCTCATCCATTACTCGCGTTTGACAGAGAATGAAAAGGGGCCGAGACTGCATGACAATTCCTGAGTCCATTATGAAACACGGAGAGAGAGAGAGAGAGAGAGAGAGAGAGAGAGAGAGAGAGAGAGAGAGAGAGAGAGAGAGAGAGAGAGAGAGAGAGAGAGAGAGTAAAAGGCAATCCAGAAAACAAGGAAGAGATAAAATACTTGAAGATTAAGGAGACATAAGAAGGAAAAAAATAAAACAATGTGAAGAAAACAAAAAGAAACGACGAGAGAGAGAGAGAGAGAGAGAGAGAGAGAGAGAGAGAGAGAGAGAGAGAGAGAGAGAGAGAGAGAGAGAGAGAGAGCAAATAGAACGTCAATAATTAGCGTAAATGATACTTGAGATATGAACTTGAGGTGCGAGAAGGCCGGAGAGAGAGAGAGAGAGAGAGAGAGAGAGAGAGAGAGAGAGAGAGAGAGAGAGAGAGAGAGAGAGAGAGAGAGAGAGAGAGAGAGAGAGAATTAGTTTCAAGAGATATGACTTCAAATAGGCTTAGCCAATGTGAAAACTTCAATTGAATAACTGTCACACCTTGAATTAGATTAAAACGCGCGCGCGCGTGTGTGTGTGTGTGTGTGTGTGTGTGTGTGTGTGTGTGTGTGTTTAATTTTTTGTGGATTAAGAGAAAGATGAAAAAAGAACGGAATGATAATGATGGAAAAGATGATGGAAGGAAGAAACAGGTAAATAAAAGAAGGTAAAGAGAGGGGAAGAATTAGGTAGAGAAGGATGAAGAGAGTCTGAGAATTGCAAGATGAGAATAAGGGAGAAGGTGAAGTGAGAGATAAAGAAGGGAGAAGGAAAAAAATGAAGAAAAAATAAAAAGAAATGATAGGAGACAGAGAGCAACTTTAATCCAAAAAATTGTGAAGAAGGAACCTTGGTAGACAGTTGTTAGATAGTTAGAATTTACTGAATAGACAAATTAATCGACTTTTTTTTACTAGAAAGACGAAATTATAGCCTTCACCGGAGCAGGATGAAGTACACTAACACCTGAGAGAGAGATGGACGGATAACATTGGTAAAGGGCTTTGTATTTACAGTGGGCGAAGGAAGGGTGTGGTGGGCGTCTGGGAAAGGGATGAAGGGGGGAGGGAAGGGCGGGGTAGGAGAAGCGTTACTGAGGGGAGGAAAGGGGTGAGAAGAGGGGGGAAGGGGAAGGGGAGTGGAGGGGGAAGGGGGAGGAGGGTGCAGTGCTTTGGGTATTTGGCAGAGATCGATAGAACCTGTGACGCCCACGCTCCCTCGAGAGAGAGAGAGAGAGAGAGAGAGAGAGAGAGAGAGAGTTATATCTTCCTCCTCATGAAACTGTTCCTCACGCTCTACCGTTCCCTTGACTCATTTTCGTCTCTCTTTCCCTTCCTCCTCTTCCTCTTCCTCTTCGTCCTCTTTATGTATGTCACTCGCCTTCCTCTTCTTCGTTTTCATTCTTCTTCATCTCCTCCTCTTCCTCTTCCTCCTCCTTCTTCTCCCCTCAACAAACCATTTTTTCTTCTCTTCCTCCCTCCACACATTTTTTCCGGTCCTCCTCCTCCTCCTCCTCCTCTTCCTCCTCTTTCTCCTCCTCCTCCACAGTTCTCCTTTTTTTCTCTCCATTTCCTCCTCTCGGCCAACCAACCTGTCCCCGTGATTTACCTGACGTCTTTATTTCTTCCCATTTTCCTCCTCCTCCTCCTCCTCCTCCACCTCCTCCTCCTCTTCTTCCTAGTCTTCCTCGTCCTCGTCCTCGTCCTCGTCCTCCTCTCCTCGCAATCTTCTCCAGTGTCATTTATCCCTTCCCATCTTCTTCCTCCTCCTCTTCTTCTGCTGCTTCTTCCTCCTCCTCCTCCTCCTCCTCTCTTCCATGTATATACTTTCCTCCATGGTGACAAACACACACACACACACACACACACACACACACACACACACACACACACACACACACACACACACACACACACACACACACACACACACACACACACTTGAAGTTTATAGCAATCCCTACCAGTTTGCTTGACTTCCATCTCTACGACAAAGTGGAGAAGCGTGAGGAGGAGGAGGATGAGAAGGAGGAGGAGGAGGAGGAGGAGGAGGAGGAGGAGGAGGAGGAGGAGGAGGAGGAGACATAATATAAAAGAACGAAATAGGAAAATATTACTTGTGTCTCTGTGGAAGACAATATTAAATGGATGTGGACTATATGGATTCTGGAGGAGGAGGAGGAGGAGGAGGAGGAGGAGGAGGAGGAGGAGGAGGAGGAGGAAGATAAATAAGAAAAAGGAAAAATAGGAGGTGGAGGCGGAGGAGCGATGGTAAGAAGAGGATCAGAGAAGGAATGAAATGTTTGAGTGTATATATTTCTTGTGTTTTTCTTATCTTCTCTAATTGGTGTTGAATCCCTTATCACAGCTGTTGAGAAATAATGTAAAATGTTCCTCTATATAAAATTTCTAATGTTCTGTTTTTAGTATGAAGACGAATATGACTTTATGTATGAGGATAAAAATGTGTGTTTTCTAATTGGTGTTGAATCCCTTATTACAACTGTTGAAAAAAAAAATGAAAAATGATCCTCTATATAAAAATTTCTAATGTTTGCTTTTAGTATGAAGACGAATATGACTTTATGTATGAGGATAAAAATGTTTGTTTCCTCATTTTTGATACTTTTTTTTCATACTGTTTTTCTTTGTAGTGGCAGTCGTGTATTTTTTCATATTTTTTCATTTCCACTTTTTTATATTTTTTTCATTGCTTATCTTTGTAGTTATAGTCGCGTATTTTTTCATATTTTTTCATTTCCTCTTTCATGTATTTTTTTCATAGTTTTTTTTGGTAGTTACAGTCGCTTATTTTTCCATATTTTTCTATTTCCTCTTTTTCATATTTTTTTCCGTGATTTTTCTTTTAGTTCCAGTCGCGTATTTTTTTCACATTTTTCTATTTCCTCTTCTACATTTTTTTCGTGATTTTTCTTGCAGTTCCAGGCGTGCATTTTTTTTCATATCTTTCTTTTGTGTATTCGTAAAGAGAAAACTACAAAAATATAGGCGTGTTTTCCTGTTTTCTTATTTTTTTCCTCTTTCCTTGGTAGCGTTTGTTCTCGTTTTCTCTATTCACAAAGGTGTTTTCTTTCCACTCTTCGAAGGGCGTCTGTTGGTACGTTTATTTATTTGCTCCACCGAAGAGAAATGTGTGTTTGTGTGTGTGTGTGTGTGTGTGTGTGTGTGTGTGTGTGTGTGTGTGTGTGTGTGTGTGTTGTATGGTATCCTCTGTGTAAGCTTTTTCAATGTTCGCACACACGTTTTCACTTTTCCAATTCAACCTTTTATCGAATTCCTTGTCTAACTGCCTGTGGTCTGACTGAATGACTTGCTGACTGGCGTTCGAACTGACTGACTGACTGGCTTACTGAATGACGACCCTTTTAATTGACCCACTAGACTGACTGACTCACTCACTCACTCACTCACTCACTCACTCACTCACTGAAGAACTACCAAGCTGATAAATCCACTGACTGACTGATTGACTGATTTACGGAAGGAATACCCATTGACTGCTTAACTGACTCACTGAAAAACTGCCAAGCTGATAAACCCACTAACTATTTAATTGACTAACTGACTGACTGACTAAAAGACTACCCAGTTGATTGACCCACTAACTGACTGACTGACTGACTGACTGACTTACTGACTGAAAGACTACCAACTGATTAACCCACTTACTATCAAATTGACTGACTTACCGATCTGCAGACTGAAAGACTACCCATTTGATTGACCCACTAACTGACTGACTGACTGACTGACTGACTGACTGACTGACTTTCTGACTGCTCTTTGCCTGGCCGAGGGAGAGAGTGATTGCCCGCTCGTTTCCCTGTCGCCCTAACAATCATGGCGGTGTTTGAAGGGACTCACGACCAGACCGCCAATTGTGTCACGGCTGGAGGGAAAAGGGAAAGAAATAAAAGAAAAAGAATCGGAAAAAAAATAGTTGGAGTTCCTGTGTATGTTGTGGAGGTGCTAGGTGTGAAAATGGGGATGAAAATATATGGGGAAAAACATTGATTGATTTAGTTTGGAGGGAAGAGAGAACTAAATAAAAGAAAAGGAATGGAACAAAAAATAATGGATGGAGTTCCTGTGCTTGCCTGTTCTATTTCGTGGACGTGCGCAGTGTGAAAATGGGGATGAAACTATATGGAAAAAAAACATTGATAGATTTAGTTTTGGGGAAGAATGAACTAGATTAAATTAAATGAAAATGAAAAATACAATAGTCGTAGTACGTTTGCTCGTATATTCTATTGCGTGGAGTTTCGAAGTGTGTAAATGTGAAAGAAAACATATCTAAAAAACGTTGATAGATTTAGTTTTTTGGGGAAGACTGAAATCAATTAAATAACAGAAAAATGAAAAGAAAAACAATAGTCGAAGTACCTCTGTCCGTCTGTGTAATTTCGAAGTGTGAAACCGTGAATGAAAATATATATAAAAAACATTAATAGATTTTGGTTTTGTAAATGACGAAAAGTGAAATGGAAAAAGGCAAGGGAATATGTTTTTGTTTGATATATTTTTATTATTGTAGGAGCGAATAACCACACACACACACACACACACACACACACACACACACACGAGGAAAATATTTTGGACAGATTTCTTTGGGCGAGAGAAATTGAGTTTGAATGAGAAAAGTCTGGAAGTAGCGTAGAGGCATCGAGAGTGGCTGTCTGGAAATAGAAAAAAAAGTTATATATGTAAGAAAAAAACATCAACTACACAACCATTTTTTTTTGGTAGGGACGATAAGTGAACTTGAAAGGGAAAAAATGGGAAATATATGTAGTGTATATTTATAGGAGGGGCTTCAGGAGTGACAGTCTAGGATAAGATAAAAGGAAGTTATGTAAGGAAAAAAAAACGATAAACTACTCAGATCTATTTGTTTGTTTTTTGTAGTGACGATAAGGAAATTTGAAAGGGAAAAAGTGGAAATATATGAAGTTTATCTTTAAGGGAGGAAAACAATATAATAAATAGCGGGAAAAAATGGAAAATGGTGGAAATGAATGTAGGCAATGTATGTTTAAAGGGAAGAAAGAAAATACGGTGATGTAATTGGAAAAAAAGAAGGGGAAGAAATGTAGGAAATAGGTGTTTTAGGGAAAGAAGAAAAATACAGTGATGGAAATTGGAAAAAAAAGAGTGGAAGGAAATGTAGGAAATGTTTGTGTTAGGGAAAGAAGGAAAATACAGTGATGGAAATGGAAAAAAAGAATGGAAGGAAATGTAGGAAATGTGTGTTTTAGGGAAGGAAGGAAAATGCGTTGAAAAAATGAGAAAAAAGTAGGAAAAAGTGATGATCAATGTAGATTTTTAATAAAGGGAAAAAAAGATGTAGAAAAAAAAATGGAACAAAAAGATGGAAATGGGAATAGGAAATGTATCTTTAGAAAAAAAAGATAATACAATAGGAAAAAAATATTGATGATTTAAACTTATAGGAAGAAACTTGACCACGGAAATAAAGGAAGAAGAAAAGGCGAGTCGGATAATATTTTCGAAGCAAGACAGCGGATAAAAAAAACCCCAAAAGATAACGAAAACAAATGCTTCTCACGTCCGTTTTCTGAGGGGAATAGAAAACGGGATATTGGAAGAGTAACCCAAGGAAGACTGAAGGAAAATCATTGAAGAGTTGATGGGCGCCCGTTGGTCATGACGTCAATAATTGAGTAAAGGTGACAGCCAATCAGCGGAAGAGACGTGGCAGAGGTGTGTGTGTGTGTGTGTGTGTGTGTGTGTGTGTGTGTGTGTGTGTGTGTGTGTGTGTGTGTGTGTTCCATTTTCGGCGTGACTGGCTGATGGACGATTGGAATAGATGGAGGAAGAGGAAGAGGAGGAGGAGGAGGAGGAAGGGACTGAATAGGAGGTCTTTTCAATGACTGCTTTCACTTAGTCGTTCTCCTCCTCCTCCTCCTCCTCCTCCTCTTCCTCCTTCGACTTCTTCTTCTCCTCCTCCTTATCGTCTTCTTTATCCTCCAAATCGTTATCCGTTTGCTTTTTTTCTTCTTCTTTCATGTTTATGTTCTTCTTTCTCTTCCTCCTCCTCCTCCTCCTCCTCCTCCTCCTCCAATCAACCAATCCCCTCATCTTTTCAGAAGCGTTAGACCTGTGTGGGTTCCAATTTCCTGTCCGTGTTTCTCTTCCCTCGTCCTCCTCGTCCTCCTCCTCCTCATCTCGGCAACGTCTTCCTCATCTCTCCTTGCTGACCTCTCGTTTTCTTTCCGAATCTCTCTCTCTCTCTCTCTCTCTCTCATCTTATCTAAGCTTTTGGGATATTTTTTTTTTCCTTTTCTCGGTTTTCCATCTGCCTTAATCTTCCTCTAGTCTCCCTCAGTCTCCATTAGTCTCTCTCTCTCTCTCTCTCTCTCTCTCTCTCTCGTTTTTTTTCTTTTTTAACTTATCTTCATCTTGACTTCACCTCGCTCTCCGGTATTTACTAGTGGTCCATCTCCTCCTCCTCCTCCTCCTCCTCCTCCTCCTCCTCCTCATCTTTATCTCTCTGTTCCTTCTGTTCGCTTTCTCAATCTCCTCCAACTTCCAATTATTTTTTACTCACCTCCCGTTGTGTGTGTGTGTGTGTGTGTGTGTGTGTGTGTGTGTGTGTGTGTGTGTGTGTGTGTGTGTGTGTGTGCGTGAGGGGGAGATTCAGACGCAGTAAGTTTCTCGAAGAATGTTTGCCGTAAATAAAGTCTCGCAGAAAATAATGAAAAATAGATAAAATAAAGTTAAAGAAAATCGATACTTTGGACCAATAGTTAAAATAAAAAAAATCCTATACCAGAAGTTAACAAAGTAAATAAATTCTCCGATACACTGAGCTATATAAAGACACTCATACATACATACATACATTCATACATACATACATACAGACAGACAGACAGACAGACAGACAGACACGAAGAAGTCAAGCGATAATTCACATCTCGGAGGAAAGAGGGAGGAAGGGAAGAGGTGGAGGAGAGAGAGAGGGAGATAAAAAAAAGGGGTGGAGAGGGGAGGAGAGAAAAAAAGGGAGGAGGAAGGAGGAGGGTACAAGAAGAAACACCCACATTCTGCGTAGATGAAGGAGGAGGAGGAGGAGGAGGAGGAGGAGGAGGAGGAGGAGGAGACTGGTGGATACAGGAAGGGAAAACGGTATGAAAGAGGTCGTAAGGAAGAGGAGGAGGAGGAAGAGGAGGAGGAGGAGGAGGGAGCGAGAGTAGGAGAAGATAAAAGAAAGGGAAGGTAGATGATAGGGGAGGAGGAGGAGGTAGAAGGGGAGAGGAATGAAAGGTGAAAATGATGGGTAGAGAAAGGGGGGAGAGAGGTGAGAGGAGAAAGGGGTAAGGAGATGGAAATGGGAGAGAAAATATTGAAGTAGGTAGATAAAGCAAGTAAGAGGAAGAGGGAAGAGGAGAGAAAGAAGAGGAAGGTGAAAGGAGAAGAAGACGGTAGTGCTTGAGGAAGAGGAAGAGGAGGAGAAGGAGAAGGAGGAAAGTCAAGAGGGTTCAAGAGGGAAGAAGAAGGAAAAGAAAGAGACAAAGAAAATAGGCGAAGATGAATGAGGACTAGAGAAGAGGAAGAGGGAAAAGAGGAAGAGTAAAGAGGGGGAGGAGGAAAAGGAGGAAAGAGAAAGAGGTTGCAGGAAGGAGAAAGAAAGAAAAAGACGAGGATTGGAGAAGAGGAAGAGTAAAGAGGGGAAGGAGGAAAGAGAAGGAGGTTGCAAGAGGAAAGAGGTCGAGAAAGAAGGAAAGAAAGAAAGAGAAACAAAGAAAAGAGGCAAAGGTGGACTCGAATTGGAGGGGAAAGGAAAGAGAGGATGAGAGGAGGAAAGAGGAAGAGTAAGAGGAGGGGGAGGAGGAGGAGGAGGGGTCGATAGCAAAACCTCCCGTTCACACAAGAGAGAGAGAGAGAGAGAGAGAGAGAGAGAGAGAGAGAGAGAGAGAGAGAGAGAGAGAGAGAGAGAGAGAGAGAGAGAGAGAGGAGGGGGAGGGGGGAAGGGAGAGAGGGGGGGCCAGACACTGCTTTTCGTGGGTGGGTGGGGGGCGCCTCTCCCTCTCTCTCTCTCTCCCTTATACACACCGCCGCCTAAAGCTGGAGTAGCGAGAGAGAGAGAGAGAGAGAGAGAGAGAGAGAGAGAGAGAGAGGGAGAGGGAAAGAGAGAGAGAGATGCAGAAAAGAACAAAGAAGTGTCTGTATTTTTCCTTTGGAGTTTAAGTAATAATAATAATAGTAATAATAATAATAATAATAATAATAATAATAATAATAATAATAATCGGTGCAACAGGTTTTCTCCACTTTGGGAGTTTAAATAAGAGCAACACTTGAATTTACCTGCAGAATCAACGTCATCATCAGCCACAGGTAAAGAAAAGAGAAAAAGGAAATGAAAAAAAAGGAAAATAAATGAGGAAAAGAAAGAAAAAAAAGAGGAAAGATCTCACTCACGTCCGCTCAGGTATCGGTTCTTAATATTTCCTTCGCGGCGAATTGAACCCTGGAATTAAAATGCGAAGGAAAATAAAAAGATAAAAGTAGAAATGAAAATAAAGGAAAATAATAAGAATGATGATGAAGATAAAAATAATGAGAAAAGAGATGAAAACGTGAAGACAAAAATGAAAAAAATGAAAAAGACGAAAGTAATGAGAAAAGATGAAAACACGAAGGAAGACTAATGAAAAAAAGATGAAAATAAAGGCAATGTAAATGAAAATAAAAATGAAGGAGAAAGATAAAGATGAAAAACAACAGAAATGCAAAGGAAAAACAAGAACAAAATAATAATTAAAAAAAAATCCCTAGTAAAAAGAATTATGATAAACGTAAAAGAGTAAACAAAAGAGGTTACCAGAAGGAGAAGAAAGAGAGACAAAGAAAAGAGGCAAAGGGTGACGAGAAGTGGAGAAGAGGAAGAGATAAAAGAGGAAAAGTAAAAAGGGGGGAAGAGGAGGAAGAGGACAGAGAAGGAGGCTGCAGAAGGGAAGAAAAGAAAAACAAAAAATATGTGAGTTACTTTTTTAGGATTTTTTGGGAGAAAGTAAATTACGGGGAAAGAAGAAGACTGTGAACAAGTAAGAGGCGAAGACATATGAAGTGTGCAAGAGGAAGAGGAGGGCCCTGATAAAGAGGAAGTATTGAGAAGTAAATGGGGAGGAAGTAAATGGATTCAAGAGGAAGAGGCAGTAAAAGAGAGGCTTAAGAGGATAGAATGGCTCTGGAGAAGTAAGAGGTGAGGAAGAGGAAGTATAGAGAAGTAAATGGGGAAGAAGTAAAAGGATTCAAGAGGAAGAGAGGCTTAAGAGTAAAAAAAAGAGGAAAGAAAAGCTCTGGAGAAGTAAGAGGTAAAGAAAAAAGATGTTTGAAAGAGGAAGAGGAGGACCCTGATAAAGAGGAAGCATAGTGGAGTAAAAGGGGAGGAAATAAATGGATTCAAGAGGAAGAGGCTATAAAAGAGACGCTTAAGAGTAAAAAAAAAGAGGAAAGAAAAGCTCTGGAGAAGTAAGAGGTAAAGAAGGAACGAGTTTGAAGGAGAAAGAAGCAGAGAAAAATGAGGGTTTAAGAGAAAGACAATGATAAAGAGGAGACATAGAAGAAAATACACTGGAAAATAGGGAAAAAAAGAAGGAAAATAAGGCTATGAAGAAGTAAGAAGTACAGAAAGAAAGAGTTTGAGGGAGAAAGAGGAAGAGAGAAATGAGGTTTTAAGAGTAAGAGGAGCCATAGAAGAAGATACATTGTGAAATACGGAAAAAAAAGAGGGAAAAATGAAAGTTAATGTAGATTTTTATTATAAAGGAAAAGAGTAAAGGAAACAAAATGGAATAAAATGGATGTAAATGTTGGAAATGTATCTTTAGAAGGAAAATAAGAAAGGAAGGAAAGAAAAACACAAATAAATATAAAAAAAGAGAAAGTAAATCTAAAGGAAAGAAGAGGAAAAAAAGAAAGAAAGAAAGAAAGAAAGGGTTTTTAGCAGTCAAACGAGCGTCTCATTAACGACAGATGTTGACTCCCAGGTAAGAAAACACAGGTGCGCGCGTTTACCTGGATGATGATGATGATGATGATGATAGTGAAAGTGCTTAATGATGTTAATGGAAAGCGATAATGAGAACAGTGATAATGATAGCATGAGAGAGAGAGAGAGAGAGAGAGAGAGAGAGAGAGAGAGAGAGAGAGAGAGAGAGAAGGTGATCTTAAGTTCGGATTTGCATGTTCATTACCGTGACGAAGGAGGAGGAGGAGGAGGAGGAGGAGGAGGAGAAAGAAGAGGAAGGAAGGAAGGAAAGGAAAGAGAAGACGGACGGTCGATTCCTATATTTTGTGAGAGAAAAGGGACCGACATCTTTGATGGGAGAGAGAGAGAGAGAGAGAGAGAGAGAGAGAGAGAGAGAGAGAGAGAGAGAGAGAGAGAGAGAGAGAGAGAGAACAAAACAAAGGGAAGGTAAAATGAAAGTGAGAGTGCTAATTAATATAATTTTCGTGCCGTCTCATCATTCATTAGAAAAAAGTGTGTGAGAGAGAGAGAGAGAGAGAGAGAGAGAGAGAGAGGTTGCACTATTATATTCGTTTCACACTAACTATTTTTTCACCTGAATTACATAAGTTTAAATTACATAACTCTCTCTCTCTCTCTCGTCGGGTGTAGAGACAATTCACTATTTATTCTTCGCCTCCCAATCGATTCAGTAAATATAATCAGATCCTCTATAAGGGCATCGGAGAGGAAGGGTAAGGGGTCTCATAACCTTGATAAGATTCGCTTCAGCAGGATCCGAACCTGTTGTGATCCTCAATTATAACACAGCCTCCCCCGCCCCCCTTCCCTTCTTCCCTCGGGCTGTAATATCTTGTCTGTCTGTCTGTCTGTCTGTCTGTCTATATGTCTGTCTCTCTATTTGTGTCTTTCTGTGCTCTTTTATATATGTTTTTTTTTCTATTTCCTTCTAATGTTCTAATTGTATATCTCTTCTTTTCTCCTTTTTTTCTTCCCTTCTCTTTTTTTACCTTCCCTTCTCTTCTCTTCTCTTAATTTCCTCTCCTTACCTTCCCTTCCCTTCCCTTCCCTTCCCATTCCTTTCCTTTCCTTTCCTTCTGCTCCCTTCCCTTCCCTTCCCTTCCCTTCCCTTCCCTTCCCTTCCCATTCCTTTCCTTTCCTTTCCTTCTGCTCCCTTCCCTTCCCTTCCCTTCCCTTCCCTTCCCTTCCCTTCCCTTCCCTTCCCTTCCCTTCCCTTCCCTTCCCTCCCCTTCCCTCCCTTGTCTGTTGATGTTACACAGCATCCTACATGATGACCGCCCTTCATTTTCCACATTCTAGTTCACTCTCAGTCCAGTCCCTCTCCCTCCCTCTCTCTCTCTCTTCCTCCTCTTCTTCAACTCTCATTCCTCCCACCTCATCCTCTCCCTCCTCCCTGTCTCTTCCCTCTCATCTCTCTCCCTTCCTTCTCCCTCCTCCTCCTCCTCTTCCTTCCCGGCCTGTCATCCCTTGTTCGAAGCCCCTTGTGGGTGCTCACTTCACTGGAGAGGAAAATTGGTCATACATTATGTAGAATTCTTGGTACGAGATCCTTTACTTTTCCTCCTTTCCTCCTTTCCTCCTTCCTCCTACTCTTCCTCCTCCTCCTCCTCCTTTCCTTCTTATTCCTACTCTTCCTCCTCCTCCTTTCCTCCTTCCTCCTTCTCTCCTTCCTCCTCCTCCTCCTTTCTTCCTTATTCCTACTCTTCCTCCTCCTCCTTTCCTCCTTCCTCATACTCTTCCTCCTCCTCCTCTTTTTCTACTTGTCTTCCTTTCTACTTTCCTGGTTTCCTTTCGGTTTTCGTTTTCTTTTTCTTGTCGTTTTTATTTTCCTCCTCCTTTCCTCCCTCTTCCTCCTCCTCTTCCTACTCTACTTTACTTTCTTATCTTTTCCTTTTTTTGTTTGTTTTTGTTTAGGGTTTCTTGTTTATTTTTCTTGTTTTTATTTTCTTCCTCCTTTCCTTCCTCTTCTTCTTCCTCCTCCTCCTTCTCCTCCTCCTCCTCTACTTTACTTTCTTATCTTCTATTTTCTTTACTTTGCTTTTTTTTTGTCGTGTTTGTTTACTCTTTTTGTTGGTTATAATTATTTTGGGTATTATATTTATTTTTCCATTTTCTTCTAGTTTTCTCTCATTTCCTATCGTCATTTCCTCTTTTCCCTTTTCGCATCCTTGGTACAATATCCTATACTTTTCCTCCTATTTTTCTCCTTTTCTCTCTCCCTCCTTTCTTGTTTGCCCTCTTTCCTCCTTAATTATCTTTCTCTGTCTCCGGTTTTCTATCTCTTGTTTGTTTTGTCTCCTCGTTACTCAGTTTCTTCTTCTTTTCGTTTTCTCTTTATTCCTTCTCTTTCTTTAATTTTATCTTTTATGTTTTCTCTCCTCTTCCCGTTTCCGTGTTCTTCTTTTCTTGCTACGTTTTCTGTTTTGATATGTTTTTTCTTCCATGTTCTTTCTCTCCTCTCCTTTCACCCTCCCTTACACCCTCCCTCTGATTTTTTCTCTCTTCTCCTCTTTTTGTTTCTCCATTTCCAATATTTGTCTTCCGCTTCCCTCCCCTCGCCCTTCTACTATTTATTTCCCTTTTTTTCCTTCCCTCCTCTCTTTCCATCGTTTTTCATTTATCCTAATCGACTTCCTCCTTCCTTCCTTTCTTTATCATGTCTTTCTGTTCTTGTTTTCTTCTTCTATACATTCTTATTCTCTTTATTTTATTGCTTGTGTGTTCTTATGTCTTTCTTATGTGTTTGTTTCTATTTTTATTCCTGTGTGTGTGTGTGTGTGTGTGTGTGAGAGAGAGAGAGAGAGAAAGAGAGAGAGAATATGAAGAGTTTAGCGAAAAGAATGTTACGTTTTTCACTGTGTTTTTACCTCACGGGAGAGATAGGAGAGAAAGGAGAGAAGGCTACGCGGATTATAAAACGGATAAAAGAATAAAGATAATGAGATAAACGGATAAAAAGAGATGAACATACATAAAGACAGACAGACAGACAGGTGAACAGAAAGATGAACAAAGACAGACAGGACAGATACACGTAAAAACAGGAGACGGAAAAACAGACAGAATTACGAAAAAAAAACAAGCAGAGAGAGAGAGAGAGAGAGAGAGAGAGAGAGAGAGAGAGAGAGAGAGAGAGAGAGAGAGAGAGAGAGAGAGAGAGAGAGAGAGAGAGAGAGAGAGAGAGAGAGAGAGAGGGAGAGGAGAAAGGAGGGCGTATAATTATAATAGAAATGATGGTTTGTCCTCCGAGTCTCGAGATAATAGAAATCCCCCCTGAGAGAGAGAGAGAGAGAGAGAGAGAGAGAGAGAGAGAGAGAGAGAGAGAGAGAGAGAGAGCAATTAAAACCGCGCTTTTCACGTCGAGTATAACATTTCGATTAAGTTCCATTCATCTCAAGAGAGCTTTGGCCTTTAAATTATGAGCGTGGGAGGTGATGCTTAGACGGAGGAGGAGGAGGAGGAGGAGGAGGAAGGGGAAGACGAAGAAATAAGGGAGGATAAATATTTGATTTCGTCCATGAATTAGAATGAGAGAGAGAGAGAGAGAGAGAGAGTTTCCCCGTCTCTCTCTCTCTCTCTTTGTTCGTTTTAAAAATTTACACGATTGTTATGCAAATGCCTTTCTCTCTAACCTTTTTCCTGCATTCGTGAATTATTTACTTTTTGCACGAGTTTTATAATTTCGCTTCTAGTTGCTGCGTCTTTCTATCCTTTCTGTTTTGTATATATGTGTTGCGAATGATGAGAGGGAAAAAAAATGATAAAAAAGTATAAAAAAAAAAAAGTCGAAATCTGGGTGTATATTTTCTCTCTCTCTCTCTCTCTCTCCATATTTTTTGTGTGTAATCTGATTAATGGTTGTAATTCCTTTTTTTCTGTTGCTTTTATTTTATTTCCTCTCTGATAAAGGGTTCTGATGAAGGGTTCTCATAAAGGGTTCTGACAAAGGGTACTGGTAAATGTTTGATAAAAGGTTCTGATAAATGTTCTGATAAATGTTCTGATGAAGGGTTCTGATAAAGAGTTATGATAAGGGGCTCTGATTAAGGGTTCTGATAAATGTTTGTTAAAGTGTTCTCCTAATGGGTTCTGATAAAGGGTTCCAATCTTAAGTTGCAGGGAGATCAGATTCCCTTCCCTCGGGTCAGAATTGAATTTCGAGAAGGGTTTGTGTTGTGAGTGTTGCATTTATTGTATTTTCCATTCGGGTTTTCTTTATGCCGTCGCGGGGAGGTAGTTTTCCATGTGTTGCAAGAGAGACACTGACGGTTTCCTTTTGTTTTGTGAAGTGGTGCGTTGGTTGTGTGTTTCATGTTTTGTGTGTGTGTTTTAACCAGTTTTTTTTGTGTGTTTCATGCATTCAGCGGATTATTTATTTTTATTTTCCTCTGTCGCGTTCACATACAAATTCATTTTCAAAAGTTATACTGCTGTTAGACATTTTTTTTTTATCCTTTACATTCTCGCGTGTTTCGTTATTTTTGCTCTTACTTCAACTTAATTTTTCTATTCTTATTCTTTTTTCTCATTCTGCTCTTCATTATATTTATTGCCTTGCGTCTCCACTAGCTCCATTTTCTTCTTGTTATTCTCGTAATGTCTGCAATTCAACTTTCTCTCGCTGTTCCTTGTTTCTTTTTTGTTTTCATTTCTTGTCTTTCCCTCCCTCCCTTCCTCCTTCCCATTAAATGATTTTCTTCCTTCGTTCCGTCTCTTTCTTTGCATTTTTCGTATACCTTCCTTACCTTCCTTACCTTCTCTATCATCTCACCTTACCTTCTTGCCCTCCCTCCCTCCCTTCCTCCTTCCCATTAAATGATTTTCTTCCTTCGTTCCGTCTCTTTCTTTGCATTTTTCGTATACCTTCCTTACCTTCCTTATCTTCTCTATCATCTCACCTTACCTTCTTGCCCTCCCTCCCTCCCTTCCTCCTTCCCATTAAATGTTTCTCTTCCTTCGTTCTGTCTCTTTGCATTTTTCTTGTATCTTTCTTACCTTCTCTATCATCTCACCTTACCTTCTTGCCCTCCCTCTCCCCTTCCTTCCCTCATTTACTTCTTTTCTCTTTCCCTTTTTTCAACATTTCTTTCCCTCCCTTCTTTCCCCTTCTCACTCTCTCTCCCTCCCTCTCCATGGCTTCATTTCCCCGGTCCTCTCACATCTACCTGTCTTTCCGTCCCCCGAGATTGGTCCCCGCACGCTGTCCCTACCCCCGAGAGTGTTATTCGCACCGTTTCCCTTTTCCGCGACTGTTATGTTCACCGTTTTCTTCTCCGCTATCGCCCCGTCCACTGCATTCCCTTCACGTATTGTTATTTTCACCGTTTGCTCTCCAGCGGTATTGTTATGCTCACCGTTAGTTAGCCTCCTCCGCCCTTGATTGGAGAGAGAGGGGGAAAGGGAGAGAGCGAGGGAAGGGAGAGAGAAGGGAAGAGGGATGTGAGAGAAGGAACAGAAGTGGGAGGGGGAAGAGATATATAGATAGAAAATGGAGGAGGGAAAAATGGAGGGAAGGGGAAGAGGAAGAAGAAAGGAAAGATATAAAAAAGGGGGAGAGAGGAAAGGGATAATGGGAGGGAAGGGTGAAAAGAGAAGGATGGAAAGGGTAGAGGGAAGGAACGAAAGGGAATTGAGAGTGAGTACTGAGAAAGATGAGAGGAAGGGGAAGAGGGAGGAGGGAAAAGAGAAAGGGAGGAGTATTAAAACAGAGCTGGAAATGGAGGAGGGGGAGTGAATGGAAGCCGGAAACGTGAATGAAAAGTCTAAGAATGAGAGAGACAAAGGAAGGAGGAAAAGGTGAGACGAGGGGAAGGAAGGAAGGAAGGAAGGAGAGGAGGGAAAGTGTAGGATTTCTTTGTTTTTGTCCTTAGCTCTCAGGAAAATCGTAAATAACTTGAGAATAGAGGTGAGACGAGGTGAAGGAAGGAAGGAAGGAGAGGAGAGGAAAGGAGGGAGAGTGTAGGATTCTGTTGTTTTTGTCTTTAGCTCTCAAAAAAATCGTAAATAACTTTATAATAGGGGTGAGACGAGGTGAAGGAAGGAAGGAAGGAAGGAGAGGAGGAAGAGGAGGGAGAGTGTAGGATTCTTTTGTTTTTTTTGTCTTTAGCTCTTAGAAAAAAGTCGTAAATAACTTGATAACGCAGCACTTAAGGCTCTTCTCTTCCTTCCCCTATACACTTTCGTCCCCTACTTTCCCTTACCGTCTCTCTTTCTAACCCTTCTCCGCTTTTTATCCCTTTATTCTTTCTTTCCTGTCCTGCCTCCCTCCTTCCCTCACTGTTTTCCTTCTTCCTTCCTTCCCATTTTATTAATTTCCTTATTATGTCTCATTCTTCGTTGCTTTTCCTCTGTTAACCTTCCTAACCCTCCCTGCCTTCGTACTCTCCCTTTCTCATTCCGCCTCCTCTTACTCCCTTTTTCTCCCTTTCCTATTGCATGTCTTTTCCCTTACTTATCTTTCTTCCCTTTTCCTTTTCTCTTTACCTCTCTTTCCTTCCCTTTCTCACTCACTCCTATTGTATTCCCCTTTTTCTTCCATTTGTCTCTTCCTTTCTTTTATTTTGCCCCATATACCATTCTTTCCTTTCCTCTCACTCACCCTCCCTAACTCTCTCCCTCCCTCCCTCGAGACCCGTGTTGTCACTGAGTTCCACAATAGTCAAGTCATTTCAGGGGATTAACTCCTCCCCGACGGGCTGGGGAGAGAACTATGTGCCTCCCCGCGCCTCTGCTTATGGGGAGGAGGGAGGAAGAGGAGGAGGAGGAGGAGGAGGATTAATACGTTTTTGCTCTACCTAATTTCTTTTTCTTCTGCTTCATGGTTGTAATTCCTTTTTTGTGTTGCTTTTATTCATTTCCTCTCTGATAAAGGGTTCTGATAAGGGGTTCTGATTAAAGGTTCTGATAAATGTTTGTTAAAGGGTTCTGATAAATGTTTCTGATAAAGGGTTCTGATAAAGGGTTCCAATCTTAAGTTGCAGGGAGATCAGATTCCCTTCCCTCGGGTCAGAATTGAATTTCGAGAAGGGTTTGTGTTGCGAGTGTTGCATTGATTGTATTTTCCATTCGGGTTTTCTTTATGCCGTCGCGGGGAGCTACGTAGTTTTCCATGTGTTGCAAGAGAGACACTGACGGTTTCCTTCTGTATTGTGAAGTGGTGCGTTGGTTGAGTGTTTCATGTTTTGTGTGTGTTTCAACCAGTTTTGTTTGTGTTTCATGCATTCAACGGATTATTTATTTTTATTTTCCTCTGTCGCGTTCACATACAAATGAACTGATTGACTTTCATTACATTAACACACACACACACACACACACACACACACACACACACACACACACACACACACACACACACTGATGGTCGGATCTTGTCGTAGCAATGGAGCTTCGTAAATGACGCGACGAAAATACAGCCAAGGGAACGAACCACCCCAGGGGACAAATTACCCTACGATTCGAACCCTCCAGGGATGAATACCCCGGGAATGAACCAACCGGGACATTTCACCTGGGGACGAATCACCCTTCAACCGGATTAATATGTTTTTGCTCTACCTAATATCTTTTTCAGCTGCTTCATTTTTTGTTCAGTTCACCCTTCAATATTTTTTTCCATTTTTTTATTATATCTTTTCCCATTCCATTTTTTTTCATCACTTCCCTAATTTGTTGTCCTTTTTTTATTTCCCTCACTATTATTATTATTATTATTATTATTATTATTATTATTATTATTATTATTATTATTAACATCATTATTCTGCACTAAAAACACGAATACGAGACGTGAAATAGAGAGACGATCGTGAGAGAGAGAGAGAGAGAGAGAGAGAGAGAGAGAGAGAGAGAGAGAGAGAGAGAGAGAGAGAGAGAGAGAGAGAGAGAGAGACAGGGGTCTCCTAAACACAAACACAAACAGGGGTCGCTATTAGTGTTGTAGATTGTAACTTTGCCAGAAATGTCAACAAGGATTATTTGGCCTTGCAGGAATAGGTCTCTCTCTCTCTCTCGTCCTTTGTGGTTTATTGGTTAAATTTGGGATAGCGATGTTGGTTTCATTGTTGTTGTTGTTGTTGTTGTTGTTGTTGTTTTGATTTCTTGTTCTTGTTTTTGTTATTGTTTGAGGTGGTGGTGGCGGGTGTGGTTGTGGTGGTGGTCGTGGTCGGTGATGGTACTTTCCCTTTCTACTACTATTACTACTACTACTACTACTACCTACTGCTACTACTACTATTACTACTACTACTTCTACTACTTCTACTACTACTATATATATTGGTATCACGAAGATCTCTCTTATAAGGGATAACTTTTAAGAAGTGAGTAGATGATTTTCTCTCCCCTGGGAACTTTATTTTTAGGGGAAACTTAGAAATAAAAGTCCTTGGGTTTTAAAGAAAGTGGAAGGAACCTTATTTTGAACGGAGGGAGAGGAGGAGGGAGAGAGGGAGGAAGAGAAGGGACGAAATTGGAAGGGAGGGAGGTAGGAAGGGAGCAGAAGGTAGGAAGTTACTGTAGGAAAGAATGGGGGGAAAGGGAAACTGATGAAGGTTATGAGAGGGAGAGAGAGAGACGGAGGGAGGAAAAGATGAAAGCGGATGAAAAACAAGACGTGGGAGGACAAAGAAAGTGAAGGAGGATGAGAGAGAGAGAGAGAGAGAGAGAGAGAGAGAGAGAGAGAGAGAGAGAGAGAGAGAGAGAGAGAGAGAGAGAGAGAGAGAGAGAGAGAGAGAGAGAGAGAGCGCACTGACCAAGAGATCGTTACAGGGAGGAGGAAAAAAAAGGAAGATAGAACGGAAAAAGAAAAGAAGTCGAGAGGAAAGGAAGAATGAATGGAGGAAGGGAAAGAAGGGAGAATGGGCCCAGTCAAGAGGAAAACGGGAAACCAGAAAAACAGGAAGGAAGGAAGGGGAGGCTCAAGAAAAAGAAGGAGAAGGAGGAGGAGGAGGAGGAGAGAATAGCCGGTCTTGAGGAGGGAGATAAGGAGGAAAGGAGGGAGGGAAAGAGACCGGAAGTGAAAGAGGGCGAGAGATGAAAAGGGAGAAATAAATGACCTATAGAAAAAGATGAAGAAAGGAAAGAGTTACGGAGGGAGGGAGGAAAAGAAAGGTAAAGAGAAAAGCAAAAAAGGAGGACATAGAAGGAAAGGAGAAGGGGATAGAATGGAAAAGAGGGAGAAAAGAAGGAAAGGTAGAGAAAGTTACGGAGGGAGGGAGGAAAAGAAAGTTAAGGAGAAAAGCAAGAAGGGAAGAAATTGACGAAAAGGAGAAGGGGACACAACAGAAAGAAAGGAGGGGGAAAGAAAGTGAACGAACGAAGGGAGGGGAGAGAAATAAAGGAATGAGGAAACAACGAGGGAGGTGAAGAAGGAGGAGGAAGAGGAGGAAAAAAAGTAAAATTCCAAGCCATTTTTCTTGTGCATAAGTGAATCGACTTTTTCATTGATCAAGGCGACTTAGAGAAACCAAGAGGGACCTAAGAACACCCTTTGTCCTGACACTATATTCACCCTTAAGGCACGAGAGCTTAGGGTCCATAGTGGCAGTTTTAGAGGGTCCGTGTATAGCTCTCTCTTGTCCCCGCCCGAAGTCAACTACTGCGTGTGTGTGTGTGTGTGTGTGTGTGTTTCCTTGCATGTTGCGTGTGTTTATTTTTATAAGATATTGAGAGAGAGAGAGAGAGAGAGAGAGAGAGAGAGAGAGAGAGAGAGAGAGAGAGAGTTTTCTTTATTTTTTATTTCTTCCTGGTACTTTCTTTTAATTGCAGCTCTTTTTTTCCCCCTCATTTTCTTTTCCTCTTTTCCTCCTCCTCCGTCTCTTTTATTAGTCTTTTCATCTCCTTCTGGTATTTTCTTCTATTATCAGCTCTTTTTTCCCTCAATATCTCATTCTTTTTCCCTAATTCTGCCATTTTTAGCTTATTTCCTACGTTTTTTATGATTTATTTCCTTTTTCCTTCTTCCGTCTCTCTTCTTTAGGCTTTTCATCTTTTTTTTCTTCAATTTCTCTTTCTTTCTCCTTCTTCCAGTCTCTTCTTTAGTCTTTCCATCTCTCCTTTTGCTACTTTCTTTTATTTCCAACGCTTCTTTTCCACTCAGAATCTCTTCCTTTTTTTCTCATCATCCGTCTCGTTTCTAGTTATTTCATCTTTTTCTGGTCCTTTTTTATTTATATATTTCGAACGCATTTTTTCCCTCAATTTATCTTCCTTTTCCTCTTCCTCTTCTCTTTTCGTTTTGGTACTTTATTTTATTTATCACCGCTTTTTTCCCCTTCATTTTCTCTTCCTTTTTCTCCTCCTCTTCATCCATCTCTTATTAATGACTCGAACGATCACCCCAGAAAGAATATGAAGAGTTAATTGCAATATTCAGGTGAACGGTTCTTGACGCGTAAATGAAGGTGGATTATTAAGTTTACCTGCTGATAAGGGGAGAGAGCCTGCAGGTAACAAGGAGGAGGAGGAGGAGGAGGAGGAGGAGGAGGTAGTGATAACAGTGGAGGATCAGAAGAGGACAAAGAAATGAGATACCGGAAAGTGAGAAGTTTGAGATGAATAAGAAAGGAGGAGAAGAAGAAGAGGAGGAGGAGGAGGAGGAGGAAGAAGAGGAGGAGGAGGAAGAGGAGAGAGAGGGTCCGTGTATAGATGAGAACAAAGGAGGAAGAGATAGAGAAGGAGAATTGGATTAGCGATGGAGGAAGAGGGAAGAGGAGGAGAAGGAAGGAAGAGGAGGACGAGGAAGAGGAAGAGGAGAATGTGTATTGAAACTTTGCATCATTAATTAGGAAGCGGGTTTTGATACCATGTTGAATCTTCATCGTATCTTTAAAGGCTTTTCTTCTTCGCTATCATCATCATCATCAACATCATTATCATTTTCATCTTTCTTTTATTCTTTTCCGCTATATTATTTTATCTATTTCTACCATTTTTTCTCTTTTTCATATATTTTCATCATCTTTCTTTTCGTTCTTTTCCTCTCATTATCTTATCTTTTTCTCAGTTTTCTTTTCCTATGTTTTCCTCATCATTATCATTTTCATCATTCATTCTTTTCCGCCATATGAATTTTTCCCTCATTTTTCTTTTCTTTTTTTATTTTTTGGTTGGAAAGTTTTGGGTTCACGTGGATTACAGTTCAGGAAGGGAGGAAAAAAGTGAGTGAGGGAAGGAAGGAGGGAGGGAAAGGAAGAGAGAGAGAGAGAGAGAGAGAGAGAGAGAGAGAGAGAGAGAGAGAGAGAGAGAGAAGACAAATCCCATCTTTGCTTCTCTCCTTTTTTTTCCCGTTTTTCTCTTCCTCGTCAAAAGGTACATCGTGGTTCTGTACTTTTTCTTCTTCTTTTTTCTTTTTACTTCTCTCCATTTTCCACTTTCCTATTTTCTCGTCGTGGGTCTTCCCTTTGTTTTCTTTTCAAATGGATTCTATCAGGCATTTTCTTTCATCTTTTTTTTCCCCCTTCTCTTTGGTTATTTTTTTTTCTTTTGACTTCTGGTCGAGGAAAAAAAAACTTGGCCACCGCTGTTGTTTTCTTTGTTTCCTTTTCTGTTTGTGTTGTTGTTTGTTTTTCTGGCTTCGGGGTACACACACACACACACACACACACACACACACACACACACACACACACACACACACACACGCACACGTACACGCATATACGTACACACGGACAAATAAATACAGGAGAAAATGAGAGACAAGAAAGGGTGATAGACACACATTACGAGGCAGAAAGTAATTAAATATAACTAAAAAAAAGAAAAGAAAATGGGAAACAGTATAAGAAAATTAAGAAAGAGGGAGGGAAGGAAGGAAGGAAGGAAGGAAGGAAGGAAGGAAGGAAAAGAGGAAGAAAGGAAGGAAGGAAGGAAGGAAAGAAGGAAGGAAGGAAAAGAGGGCAGGAAAAAGGAAGTTAGGAAGGAAAGCAAATAGAAAAGAAAGAGAGAAAGGAGGAAAAAAAGGAGAAAAAAAAGAAAAAAAGAAAGATTGAAATAACGATAAAATCAAAAGAAAGGAAAGTAAAAATAGAAAAGAAACTAGGGAAAGAGAAAAGGAAACAAAGGAAAACACACACACACACACACACACACACACACACACACACACACACACACACACACACACACACACACACACACACACACACACACACACACACACACACACACACACACACACACACACACACACACACACACACACACACACACACACACACACACACACACACACACACACACACACACACGAGTACGTAGATGGAAGAGTTACCATGGAAACTGGCCCGGCCCTCCCTCCCTTCTCTCCCATCACGAGGTTCCTCCCATTCCCTTTCCACTTCCTTCTCTCTCTCTCTCTCTCTCTCTCTCTCTCTCTCTCTCTCTCTCTCTCTCTCTCTCTCTCTCTTCCTTCCTTCCATTCTCCTTTCTTCCTTCGTTCCTGATTTCCTTCCAGACAACCTTCTTGCCTTCCTTGCTTCCTTTCGTCCTTCCTTCCTTCCTTCCTTCCTCCCTTCCTTCTCTCCTTCCTCCCATGCCTCCTTCTTTCCTTCCTTCTTATCTCCATGATTTTCATTTTCCTTCCCTTTATGGGAAAATATTACCTGCCACTCCTTTTTTATTCTAAGATATGTGTATACAAGTGTGTGTGTGTGTGTGTGTGTGTGTGTGTGTGTGTATTTTTATCTCCTTCGTTGTCCGCTTCTGAAATGCAAGTCTTTCATGCCAGAAAATACACACACGCACTCTCTCTCTCTCTCTCTCTCTCTCTCTCTCTCTCTCTCTCTCATTACAAGCGACAGAGGCATTTTCAGTTTTACATTCATGGCTTGGACGCTACGGCTCTTCGAGAGAGAGAGAGAGAGAGAGAGAGAGAGAGAGAGAGAGAGAGAGAGAGAGAGAGAGAGAGAGAGAGAGAGAGAGAGAGAGTGTGTGTGTGTGTGTGTGTGTGTGTGTGTGTGTGTGTGTGTGTGTGTGTGTGTGTGTGTGTAAGAAGGACCCAATCGAAGCGTGTATCAATAACTTGCAAAACTTAATGAAAACAGGAAAAGATAAAAAAAAACCATCCACTTCACAGACTCGAAAAAAAAAACAAGGAAAAAAACACAAACTTAAACACATATCGACGGTAATTAACAGATCTGCTCTTTAACCCGAAGCAGATAATTGGATAAAAACACACCTTCATCATCTTAATTAACTCTCAGGTGTAATTATGGTCCTCATCTAACCACCTTTTCTTCCCACGCTTTACCTCTGTGGGATTCGTGTGAGGGTATTTCTCGCCTCATTTGCTCACAAACAATTAAGTCATCGTTTGGGGAGATGAGACAATTAATTGGCGTTATTGACCCATTAATTAATCACTCGTTGGGTTTAATGAGGCGGCGTAGGAAAGCGAGTGGGTGAGAGGAAGGAGGGAGGAAGAGGAGGGACGTGGAGGAGAGAGGAAGAAAGGGATGAGTGGCGAGGGGGGGAAGGAAGAGGAGGAGGAAGGGAAGAGATCAAGTGTCCTGGTAATGAAGGAAGGAGGTACAGATGAGAGGCATGATGGTACGAAGATGAAGGGGAAGAGAAGATGGGAAGAAGGAAGAGGAGTAGAAGGAGGAGGAGGAGGAGGAGGAGGCTGAAGTGAAAGAGAGAGGAAGAAGATGTAAGGTGGATGGCGATTGAAGAGGGAGAGAGAAAGTGAATGTTTTGCTATGAAAAAAGAAAGCATATTTGAGAGATGATAAAGGGGAGGTGAAGGAAAGTAAGTATAAGAAAAGAACGAAGAGAAAAGAGGAAGCTGACATAAGGGAAATAAGGAAGAGAAAGAGAAAGGAAGTAGTAGAAATAGAAGAAAGAGATGAGGATGGAAAAATATAGATGAGAATAAGGAAAACAATAGAAGAGAAACGAACATAATGATACAGTAAAAGAGAAACATGAATAGATTAGATGTGAAAGCGAGTTTTAATGTGTGTGTGTGTGTGTGTGTGTGTGTGTGTCCATCTCCTTTTTAATCATTCAGACCCGCTTTTATGAGTCTGCGTTGGAATCTTTTACATTTTCCTAAAGCCAAAATATCCCTTTATTGTTAGAGAAAACCCTTAGTGAGTCAGACCATTCGAAAATTGCAGTGGAAAGCAAAGAATAAGAGAAAAGAAAAAAAATATCCTCTTTCCTCCTCCTCCTCCTCCTCCTCTGCCTCCCACAAGCCTCATCTCCATGCAATTCTCCCCATGAATTTTAGATTACATGAGGACCTTAATTTTTTGCACGGCAGGCGGCAGGTCCCTCCCAGGCAACGGTTCTGCTCATCCTCCTCCCCGCGGCGACAACGTGGAGCGGGGAGACAGACAGACAGACAGATGGGGGAGAGGTTAGACAGATGGTGGGAGACAGGATCGATAGACACTGATAAACAGACTGATTGGGGAGTAGATAGACAGATGGAGAGGGATATGAGTGAGGAGACAGAGAGACAGACAGACAGATGGGGGAGAGACAGAACTGATAAACACAGATAAACAGAATGATTGGGGAGTAGATAGACAGATAGAGAGGGATATGAGTGAGGAGACAGATTTACAGACAGATGAAGGAGTAGATAGACAGATGGAAGTGGAAGTGTATGTAATTTTTGTTGTTCTACCTTACCATCTTTCTGTTAATTTATATTCCAATTCTCTTCTAAACTAATCATTCGTTCTTTTTCTTCATTATTTTTGCTGATTGATAATGATAATAGATAGATAGATAGAATTAGTATATGTGTAGTTATTTTTTTTTTCCATTTCACAGTCGTTCTATTAATGCACCAATTCTTAACCTTGCCTATCTTTCTATCTTATCTTTATCTTTTCTTTGTCATTTTGTATCTTGTCTATCTTACTTCATTAACTTAGCTGAGTGATAGTGAAACAGTCAACTCAAACACCGTAGACTAATAGTGGAATAAAAATAAGAAAAGTTGAGCATTAGCGAACGAATTAATAGAAAGATTGTGAGCTAAAGCAAATAGTTCTCGTAGAAATTATCTAAACGTCGGGTGGGTTATAAATTCCACAGATCCATAAATAGATAACCTGAATTTTGGACAGGTGGAAGGGGGATGGGAGAGCGTGCGTGGGTGTCCCGATGAGCGAGTTAACGCGTGAGGTCTGTGGGTCATGAATATTGGACCTGTTTGGAGGGGAGATTGAGGGTGCTGCGTGGAAGGATAACTCGTGGATTGTTGCATCGTTTCGCCATAGGCGAGATAAGCGGTGGCTAAGCCTGGCATTCACGGCGCCATGGACAACGTCGGTTCGAATCCCCTCGCTACCAACTGGAATTTTTCAGTCACCGCCGAGTGGCGTAAGACTACCCAAGGCTGTCCAGAAGGCGGCCCATCAACCTGGACTCTAGAAGAAACCGTCCAAGTGAATCAAGAACGAGTTCCGGGGGGCAGCATTAGCCAAGCATAGCTGGCGCCACTATAAAAATTGCCTGCGCCATAATGGACTTGGGCCGACCACCACGCCCCTGAAGGAAGCCTACCGGCGCTACAAGCCTAGATGTAAAAAAAAATGATAGAAAAAGTAAATAGGAAAGCTGAAAGTGATGAAAAGTGATATAAATGTGTTATGGGTGGAGATAGACGGTGCTGTGTGAAGGGATAACTTGTGCATCGTTTTGTTCCGTTATATGTGTGATAAGAGAAATAAATAATAAAGTAAATAGGAAAGCGTAAAGTGAAGAACAATGATATAAAAATGTATTAGGACTATGATGTGCCTTTTGACAGAGAATATATAAAAGAAATTAAATAAAAAAAACTAAAGATAGCATTTCTCCTTTCCTCCTCTCCCTCCTTCTCTTTCTCTTCCTTTCTCAGCCTCCGTTCTTCACTCTCTCCCTCCCATCTTTTTTTATGCCCCTGAGCTGTCGCCTTTACCGTAAAAATAATGATTAAAACTTGTAATGTGATAAACGGAAGGAATTACAGCTCGCCATAGTAACACGAACACCAACAACTCGAGAAGAAAAAAAAATTAATACATAGAGAGGACTAAGATGAAAACGGTTGGAGGCTGTACATGTGGCAGCCTTGAGCGAACACTAAGTAATGTGATTGGGACGCGGCGAAATGAGGCGGAGTGAACGAAGCTTAATGGAGCAGTAAATTGCCGAAAGTTAAGGAAAGTAAGATGGTGAGGCGGTAAGAAGATAATGGTATGTAAATAATAGTGAATATATTTACTGAAAAATGTCACCATGTTTTCAAGCCTCCAGTCCTTCCTCTTTTCCTCCTCCTCTTCGGCCTCCTCCTCCTCCTCCTCCTCTTCTTCCTCCTCTTCTTCTTCTTGTTAATAAGGTGAAGGAACACATAGGACCGAAGCCTCAGAGTAGATACGTTTTTTCCAATTATTTTTATCCTCAGTGACGTGTGTGTGCGTGTGTGTGTGTGTGTGTGTGTGTGTGTGTGTGTGTGTGTGTGTGTGTGTGTGTGTGTTGAATACCTTTTACACGCTTTTGCAGTTGAAAACATGGCTTCGCTAATGCAAACGTACACATTAGGGCTTTAGTACACACACACACACACACACACACACACACACACACACACACTCGAAATCAAGTGTTATTTGGTCGATAAACACACCGTGGAAGTAGAACCAAACACAGAGATTTGTTTTAACGGAACAGCTCTTTTTTTTCTGGTCCTCTAACACACACACACACACACACACACACACACACACACACACACACACACACACACACACACACACACACACACACACACACACACACCATCATCCTGGACTTTACTAACGCTTGGAAATACATAAACGGAATTACCTAGTTTTTTTGTGTTCACGTTTTCCCTGCAAATGGCGTGTTACTGCAATCTCTCTCTCTCTCTCTCTCTCTCTCTCTCTCTCTCTCTCTCTCTCTCTCTCTCTCTCTCTCTCTCTCTCTCTCTCTCTCTCTCTCTCTCTCTCTCTCTCTCTCTCTCTGTGTCTTTTTTGATATGTTATTCATATGATTTACTACATTTAAATTACGTCTGATAGCATTTAGTGTGATGGAAACCAAATTTCTAATCAATCGTTCATGTTTTTGAAAGATGGCTGCTTCTTTTTAATATATTTTCAAAAATGTTCTCGAATATTCGTTATTTTTCCATTTCATTATCTTTTACTGAATATCGATTATTCGAAAACTCTTTTACTTATGCATATTT
>NC_066533.1:14705934-14715934 GCF_024679095.1 Eriocheir sinensis
GCGTTTTCGTTTTGTTTTGTTTTGTGAAGAGAATAGTTTAAGGTTTACTATTTCCTTCTTGATTTCTTTCTTCCTTCCTTTCTTCTCGTATATTTGTTTCATTGTTCGCTTCTATCCTTCTTTTCTTTCTAGTTCTTCTTGTATTTGTTTCATTCTTTCCTTTTTCCTACTTTTTTCTTTCTTTCTGTATTTCTTTCTTTTTCTTGTCTTTTTCTCCCTTCTTTCTTCCTCTCTGTCCTTCGTTGTTTTCTTTGTCTCTTCCTTCATTTCTGTCCTTCTTAGCTTTAATTTGTCCATTCCTTTCTTTCTTCCTCCTTGCCTCTTTCCCTTCAATATCCAATTAGCCGCATCATTAACTCAACCTAACCTAACCTGTAGCTCATAAAAATTACTGACCAGACCACTCAACCAAGGAACAGGTGGGTTGATATTTATTTAGATCACACGCTTACTGACTGGAAGGGCAAGAGAGAGAGGGAGAGGGAGAAAGGGATGGGGAGGGAGCGACATGGGGTAGAGAGTTGAACGAATATATACGAGACACCCTTGAAATGTTTATGGAAGAGAACGGAGCGATGAATTTACGACCCGCGATGCATTATGGGAAACGGCGTACGGCGTGAAAAATGGGCGTTCACGGCAAGGGTTAAATGGTTAGATATATATATTAAAAAAAGGGTGATGGAGGATTGGAAAAAAGGGGTTTGGTAACGAGGTGATGCATGAGAGAGAGAGAGAGAGAGAGAGAGAGAGAGAGAGAGAGAGAGAGAGAGAGAGAGACTTTAAACAAACACACAGACAAAAACAACCACACACAAAAAAAGTTAAACACGAACACACACACAAACAAACGGAAGCAAGAGAGAACATATAAAATGAAGAAGAAAAACAAAAGTGAAATGAAGACAAGTTATTTTTAGTGGTTCCTATTTTGTTCTTTTTTTTTACCTTTTCCTCATTCCTCTATCACTTTCCTTATCTTCTTTTCCTTCGCCTCTCCTTCACTGCACCCTTTTCAACCTCCCTCTCTCTCTCTCTCCCTCTCTCCCTGTCTCCTTCCGTTCGCCCTCGCCCTACCCTTTGCAGCCTCCCTCTCTCTTCCACTCTCCCTTTCTCTCTCTCCCTCTCTCTCTCTCTTTCTCTCTCTCGTCCCCTGGCGGTCGTAAAAATAATGAACGAACTCACGTTATTCACCAACGCAAGTAATGAATCACTGGAGTTTGAGAACCGTAGAACATGCGAATAGATTGATTTCATCTCTCTCTCTCTCTCTCTCTCTCTCTCTCTCTCTCTCTCTCTCTCTCCAGTTGAAAGCTATATGTTAAGAGCTTTTGTTTTTGTTGTAGTTTTTGTTGTTGTTTTGTCCTGAAGCGAAGTTGTTAAAAATAGTACAAGAAAAAATAATCTCAGAAATGTGTTCAATGCGTTTTCTTGTATGTATGCTTTTTTTCATTATGAGAGAGAGAGAGAGAGAGAGATATGGAAAGAAAATGGAGAGAGACTTTCACACCTTGCAGACGTCAAATAAGGAATATATTTACACGTTCTTGGAAGACTTGAAAGATAAAATGGAGGAGAAGGAGAAGAAGGAAGAGGAGGAAGAGAAGGAAGAAAAATAACAAATGGAGGTGAAAGGTGGAAGGAAATGTGAGTGAAGAGACGTGTCGAAAGAATGGACGAAGGGAGAGAAAGGAGGAGGAGGAGGAGGAGGAGGAGGAGGAGAAACAGGAAAAATAGGAAGGGTAAGCGAAGTAGTGAGGGAGAGTGAAGGAAAGTGAAGGAGGGAAGAAAGTTTGATGAAGGAGGTCCTCAGAGGGTCGTGGCAAAGCTCTTTTTTAGCCCGAAGGAGGGAGGAAGGGTGAACTGAGCGAGGGAGATTGATAGATAGATAGATAGATAGGTAGATGGAGAGTGATAGATAGAGAGAAAGAGGGTACAGTCTATCGTATTTGGAGGTGTAATAGAGATAGATAGATAGGGAGGTAGATAGAGTGATAGATTGTGAGAAAGAGATTACAGTCTATCGTGCTTGGAGGTGTAATGTATCTGAAATAAATATCTCTTTCTTCCTCTCTCTCTTTCTCTCTCTTATTCTTCGTCTGTCTCTGCCTTCAACATATAGATAGTTTGCAAGATGGATAGATAAATAGAGAGAGAGAGAGAACGTACAGTCTATCGTGTTTAAAAGTGGAATGAAACCGTAATATTGTCTATCCATCCATCTATCTATCTATCTATTTACTTTCAACAGGTTCAATTCACCGTTTAGAAGTGATATGAAACTCTAATACTCTCTCTCTCTCTCTCTCTCTTCATCCTATTCACCGTTTCATCACATTCGGAGCAAAGTCGCGGAGACCAACATTTTCGCCTCATCTTCATCTCCATCTTCACGCAGCTCAAGGGAACCCGATTGGCCACGAGTTATTTTTTTTTCACTCTCGTGGACTCGGATTCTTCTTCTTCCTCTCCCTGACTCCGCGGAACGAACGGTTAGCGAGGCGTGGGCGGCGGCGTGAATGGAGTTTAGTCTCCCCCATTTAATCAAGGAGGAGTTTTAACCCGTTTTCTTTGGTTGTGGGTTTTGGTTTTCTGTCGCATATTTGTGCGTTTATTATTATTTTTCGTGCTTTTTTCGTCTATTGTGTTTCTTTGTTTGTTTATTATTTTGGTTATTATATATATTGTTTTTATTTTTCAACGTTTTCTCTGGTTGCGAGTTTGGTTTCATTGCGTTTACTTGTACATTATTTATTTTAATGCGTTTTCTTCGTTCATTTATTGCAGTTATTCGTCCAGTTATTATTTTTTTTGACTGGTAACGTTTCTTGAGAACATATCCTAAACTCTGAGTTCTAATCGAAATATTCTTATTAATATCTAAAAAGCAGAAAGAATTACACTTCAAATATATTCGAGAAGACAAAGAACATCTAAATATGAGTCTTGTTGAAAAATATTTTTAAAATATCGCGTTATTCACCAGCGTGTTTCGGGTAGGCGGTGGCTGAGTGGTAGCGTGCTGGGCCCACATTCACCGCGTGATGGACGATGGTTCGAATTCTCTCTCACTACAAATAAAATGGAAAACAGAATACTAAATGAAAAAAAAAGCAGTCATTTTAGTATACTCCATCCCCCCCCCTCCACCCACCCACCCACACACACACACACACACACACACACACACACACACACACACATACACACACACTTCTTCCCTTAATGGTACATACGTAGACATGCGAAGAAAGAGAACAACTATAGGCTTGCAAAAAAAAAGAAGAGCGAATCGTAGCACACACAATCTTGAAAAAAAAATAATACCGTGTGAACTAAATGCCAAAAAAAAAAAAAAAAAAAAATTCCGTGCCTTCGAAAAGTCACGTTAATCAGGTTAAAGTGGATTGTGTCTCCTTTGGTAATTATCCACCTGGGCCAAGAGTCACCTGGCCCCACCTGCCTAAAGGGGAGGCGCCAGGTGTGTGTGTTTTAAAGGGACAGGTGAGGGAGACGTGTGGGAAGGAGGGGAGGGGGAGGGGAGGGTAAAGGGAAGGGGTAGGGGAAGGGACGTTGTTTTAGAGTGAATCGTAAGGGAGAAGAATGGTATGAAAGGGTAAAGGGAGGGAAGGGGCGATATTTATGAGAGAAGGGAGGAAAGGAGTGAGAGAGGGAGATGGGAAGGCATGGCAATGGAGAAAGGGAAGGGAGGGGAAGAAGCGCTGAAATGAACAGGAGAAACGAAGGGTAGTGTAGGGGAGACGGAGGGGAAGGGGGAAATTTCACGAGAGAATGGAGGAAGGGAAAGAGAAGGGGAGGGAAAGGCAAGGGAAGGGAGGAGAAGGGGAAGGAGTATAGGCGTTGTTTTAAAGTGAGCTGAAGGGAAAACGAAGGATATTGAAGGGGAAAGGAAGGGAGGGGAAGGGGAGGTATTTAACAGAAAAAAAAGATGAAGGGAAAGGGAAGGGAGGGAAGGGGAGGGGATAGCAGGGGAAGGTTAAGGGAAGGGGAAGGATTATGGGCGTTGTTTTAAAGTGAGCCGAAGGGGAAGCGAAGAGTACTGAGGGGAGAGGAAGGGAAGGAGTGATGTTTAAGAGAGAAGGGACGAAGGAAAAGGGAAGGAAGAGGAGGACATGGAAGGGGAAAGGAAGAGGAAGTGTGGTGTGCAGAAGGAAATAGAGGAAAGGAAGGAGAAGAAGGACGTGGGAAAGGAAGGGGAAGAGGTGATGTTTAAGAGAGACGGGACGAAGGGAAAGGGAAGGAAGAGGAGGATATGGAAGGGGAAAGGAAGAGAAAGTGTGGTGTGCAGAAGGAAATGGAGGAACGGAAAGGAGAAGGACAGAGAGGCATGGAATAAAAATAGGAAAAATAAAAGGAAATGAGAGAAGGGAGGGAAAGAAAAAGTAGAAATGGAGGAGGGGGGAGACATGCATCTTTTTCCCTGTATAGATCTCCTCCTCTTCCATACAGACAGACAGAGAAAAAATAAGAGACAGAAAAGGAAATGAGAGGGAGGGGAGGAAAAAAAAGTAGAAAGAGAGGAGGAGGGAAACATTCTCTTACCCCCACCTATAGATCTCCTCCTCCTCCTCCTCCTCCTCCTCCTCCTCTTCCTCTAACATGTTGTCTTTTTGGCTGACACAAAGACGCCATCTGTCGGGGCATTTTAGAATCAATGTTTTTGTTTCCTTGGAGTGGGAGGTGAAGGGGAAAGAGGAAAAATATAGAGAGATAAGAACTGACAATGACGAATGATTGCGGGAAGAGAGACAAAGGGAGATAAATATATTGGGATTTTGGTGGATAGACAGACAGACTGATAAATGGTTGAAAGAAAGAGAGAGAGAGAGAGAGAGAGAGAGAGAGAGAGTTAGTCTTTCTCCTCTCTGAACCCACAAAACCATTATCCAGCTTTTCTCTCTATTTCCTTTACTTCATTTTTTCCTCCTTTCTTCTCCTGTTCTGCTTTATTTCTTTTCCTTTTTCCTTTTTTTCTTCTTTTCATCTTTTTTCTCTTCATCTCTCCTTCCCTACTTTATACTTCTCCTTTTCTCCCCTTTCGTCTTCCCTCTCCTCCTCTCTTCGTGTAATAATTTTCTCAATAGTTCCCTTTTTCCCTACTTTTTCCTCTTTTCCCACTTTTTTTCCTCTATCTATCTCCTTTTCTTCTTTTTTCCATTTCTTCCAAACATAACCTTCGTTGCTCCTTTCAGTTTTCCCTCTTCTTCACCTTTCTTCCTTTCCTTTTTTCCCTCCTTCCAATTTTCCTTTAAATTCTGTTCTCGTTCCCATCTTTTCGTCAATTCTTTCTTCCTCGTACTTTGTCTTCATTCCCTCTTTTCTCTCACAACTTTTTTTCCTATTTTTTTCTTCCCCCAAACCCTTTTCTCATTCCCTCTTTCTCCTTTCCTCATTCTCTTTCTCCTTTCCTCATTCTCTTTCTCCTTGCTTCATTCTCTTTCTCCTTTCCTCGTTCTCTTCCTCACATCTTTTTCTCATTTCCTTTCACACCCTCCCTAAACTTTCTTCCTTGTTCTCTTGTTGCTACCACTAATCTTGTCCTCACCTCCTCATCCCCCTCCTGCTTCTCCTCCTCCTCCTCTTGTCCTCCTCCTCCTCTCGTCCTCATCTCCTCGTCGCAGCGTCCCCGGAGCATCATAACTCGCTAACTTCCTAAGCACATGTCGGGGCTGTGTTCTGGTAAGGAGGAGGAGATAGAGAGAGGCTTCGAGATGGATATTAATGGTGTGTGTGGAGGCTGCTCTAACGATGATACGTGTGCATAAGTTTGCGTGTGTGTGTGTGGAGGGGGGGAGAGGAAGGAGGGGAGGTGTGTGTGGTGGAAATGTATGGGAAATGGAAGTGGGGGAGGGTGACTATACTAAAATGTCTGCTTTGTTTTCTTTCACTTAGTCTTCCGTTTTCTATTACATTCGTAGTGAGGAACATGATCCATTAAGTAAAATAAAAAACGAGCACAGTGAGAAAGTAAGAAAATCCACCGTGATATTCTTCAACAAAACAAAACAATGATAGTCTTGGGAGCAGTGACTAGCGGGCTTTTTTTCATATTTCTTTTTTTATGCCTTTGAAGTGACTCCTTTGCCGTAAAAAAAAAGGAAAACAACTAGAATTATCACACTTATCTCTCTCTTTTATCTGTTGTTTCCTGTTCCTCCCTTCCCCTCCTCTCTCCCTCTCTTTCTTCCTCCCTCACGCATTATATTTGTTTTTCTTATATTCAGCTTTCTTTCCACACTTCTCTCCTCTATCTCCTTTCTTTCGCTTCCTCAACCTCTTCTTTCTTACATCTTCTTCCACACTAGTTTTTTCCCTTATCTGTATCTCCATTCTCCTCTCCATCTTTCTGTTAATCCTTCTTTTCTTCCTTTCCTTTCCTTCTCCTTTCTCTGTATCTCACTATTTTTTCTTTCTATAACATGATTCTTGTGTTTAAATTTTCTGACTCCTTTTCTTCTTCATTTCTTTCCTACTTCTCTCTCCCTTTCACTTCCCTTTCCTTCTCCATCCTACCTCCTTTCTTTCCTCCATACCTTTTTTCTCCCTCTTCTCCATCCGCCTCTCCTTCATCTCCCCTTAAGCTATTTTTCCTTATTATCTCTTCCCATAATTTCTCTCCAAGCCTCTTTGCCTCCTCATCCCCATAATTCCCTCCCTCGCCTTTACCTGCGTGGGAGGGAAGACACGAGGCAACAGGTGTGTATGTGGGGGGGGAGGGCAGGTGGGCGTGAGAGAGAGAGAGAGAGAGAGAGAGAGAGAGAGAGAGAGAGAGAGAGAGAGAGAGAGAGAGAGAGAGAGCAATTACCTAACTCCGTATTATTTACATGAAAGATAATTGCAAAGAAATACTTTTTACCATAATGACAACACAATGTTCTCTCTCATTTCCCTTGTTCATAACGGGGTGCCCGAAGCGAAGATGATGATGATGATGAGGAGGAGGAGGAAAAAGAAATTAAAATAAATAACAAGAATAATAGGGATGGTCAATTTATACCATTTCATATTTATCCTTACTCTAATCCATGTAATTATAAAAGGAGATAATGGTTATACTTTTTCGCTGTCGCAAGCTAGAATTATATTGCAAGATAATAAATTAACGCGAGTTGAATTATTAAACAGTTTTGCCTCAGTGTTTAGATGCATTTTACGGTATGATGGTTAGGTATTAAAAGTGTTGGATCATAGTAGTAGTAGTAATAATAGAAGTAGCAGTAGTAGTAGTAGTAGTAGTAGTAGTAGTAGTAGTAGTGGTGGTGGTGGTGGTGGTATTATTATTATTATTATTATTATTATTATTATTATTATTATTATTATTATTATTATTATTATTATTATTATTATTATTATTATTATTATTACTAGTGGTGGTGGTAGTAGTAGTAGTAGTAGTAGTAGTAACAGTGGTAGTAGAAGTAGTAGCAGTTGAGTAAGTGTTCAGATGACAGGAATAGAGAAGCTTCTCCTTAATAGCTCCAGTTTTCTTTACCTGGGTTCAAGAATAAGAGAAAACGGTTCACAAGGTTGGCACAGGTGAACCATACTAGATTTCAGCGTTCCTTTGTTACAGACAGAGAATTAGTTATGATACGTTGCTTTATTAACACTATGGAAATCTTACTGCTGGGAGAGAAGGGGAGGAAGGGAGAGGGAGAGGTTTTTGATTTTTTTTAGTTTGATTTCAGCTTTATATTTACTATGTTGTTTTTTGTTTACATACTACTAATATTACTTCTTTAACAATAAAAACCACAGCTGCAGTAACAACAATACGAGCAACAACATATACAAGAACAAAAAATATTATTACCACTATTACCATTGTTACTGCTACCATCATTACTACTACTACTACTACTACTACTACTACTACTACAACTACTCCTACTGTTACCACCACAACTACTACTACTACTACTACTACTACTACTACTACTACTACTACTACTACAACTACTGCCACTACCACCGCCACCATCACTACCATTTAGCTTGTTTCTCTGTTTCATATATATTCCTTTACCCTGTACATATTATTTTCCTGCAACGTTCATTTAATTACTCTTCAAACACTCTATACGTAATCTCTCCTCTCTGTATATATTCACTTTGCTGGAAACGTTCACTGTCATATATTTCCGCTTTCCATATATTTTTCGCACTTTTCCCCCCATATAATTGTAAGTTAATGGAATGGGTTGCGATAATATTTTAACGTGGCGCCACTCGCGATACTTTTCCCAGGTTCAGATTTAAGTGATAATGAAGTCCAAATGTCGTTTTCCCTTTTTTTTTTTAGCATTCGCCTTTTATTTTGACTTATTTTTTTGTTTTACGGTTGATGGAAACACGAAAGGCAATCACCGTGTACTTCCTGTTTGGTTGTTAGTTTGTGTGTGTGTGTTTGTGAGGTGAGGTCGTGTGTGTGTGTGTGTGTGTGTGTGTGTGTGTGTGTGTGTGTGTGTGTGTGTGTGTGTGTGTGTGTAACGAAAATGGACACTAAAACTAATGCAAAAGTTAAAAAAAATAATCTAAGCAATTTTTCCACGTTCTTCAATGAAATAATTAGATTCAGCGTGTCTAATGGCTCCCTAATATGAATAGACTTTCACGGTAATTAGATTAATGTGAGTTAGTTTAGCCTTCCCTTTGGTACATAAAAATATGCATGATTTAATTAGCAACCAAAAAAAAAAAAAAAAAAAAAAACGAGCGGGCATTCTATAAAGATACCCAACTTTTCCTCCTCGGTTGCGTGTGTGTGTGTGTGTGTGTGTGTGTGTGTGTGTGTGTGTGTGTGTGTGTGTGTGTGTGTGTGTATGTTAGTGTGTGTTTGTGTTTGGTATGTGGGTGTGTCTGTCCTCTGTCTTGTTTGTATGTTTGTGTGTTTGTGAGGTGAGGTCTCGTATGTGTGTGTGTGTGTGTGTGTGTGTGTGTGTGTGTGTGTGTGTGTGTGTGTGTGTGTGTGTTTTGTATGTGGGTGTGTCTGTCCTCTGTCTTGTTTGTATGTTTGTGTGTTTGTGAGGTGAGGTCTCGTATGTGTGTGTGTGTGTGTGTGTGTGTGTGTGTGTGTGTGTGTGTGTTATCTATGTATCTGTCTATATTTTCGCTTCTGTCTGCCTGTCTTTTTTTTGTGTGTGCGTGTTTGTCTGTCTGTGTTTGTGTCTGTCTGTCTTGTCTGTATGTGTATATGTGGTCTTATTACTATTACACTTGTGTCTATGTGTGTATGTGTAGTGTATATGTACGTATGTGTGTGTCTGTCAGTGTGTTCGTGCGTCCGTTCGTCCAGGTGTACTGTAATCCTCCTCTAATTAGTGTCACAGATGGGTCAGGTGTTCCCTCTAACGGATCAGCCGCCGAGGAAATATTGTATCGCCGCTTCGTTAGTGTTATGCAAATCCCTGAAATCACTCTCGCTAATTATTTATGGGACGGGTTATGTCTGGAATCGGTTCATCATTTATCAATTAAGTGATTTGCCTCTCATACTCTCTATCCTATTATCCCTTATTTTTCTCCCTCGTGTTTAGTAAGAGCGTGTGTCTGTTTGGATGTGTTTTTATATGTATGTATGTATGTATGAGTGTTTATGTATGTATGGGTGGATGGATGGAGTGATGGATGGGTGTGTGCTTATCATTCTCATATACGTAGTGAGGAGTGTTATGCTGTTTTTTCGTCGTTGTCTGTCTGTCTGTCTGTCTGTCTGTTTGTGTTTTTGTCTTGCTCTGTCTTTTATTTTTTTTCTGGAACCAAACTGTCTAAAAAAATAACATCAACACCAAATACATATAAGAGAATCCTGGCCTGACTTTCCCAATCGTATTAACCTGTATGGATCCTCTTTAAAACGAATGCGATGCTACACAAGATAATTAGGAGTGTAAAAGACAAACACATTCACTATTCCATGTTATCTACTTCTGCAATTCTTCTTATTATTTTTTATTATTCACTGTATTTCAGGTTTAAG
>NC_066533.1:14718434-14723434 GCF_024679095.1 Eriocheir sinensis
AGAGAGAGAGAAATTCGTGAGTGTGTGTTCGTATGTTCACGGATAGCCAATGGAAGCTGACCAAGCGTGACCTTTTCCATCCGGGGTCACGTATTCACCTGTTTACCGCATGAGTGTACACCTGTAATTTGTCAATGTCCGGCTGCGCCTTAATCCGGAAGGTACGGAAAAAAAAGGGTGAGCTCTGCGTCCGAGTTCATCCCCAGGCTCTCCGTTCCGTTCGCTGAGTCCAGTCCGGTATTTTTGAAGAGCCGGTTTTGTCTATTTCGATAGCGTATATTCTGCGGCCCAAAGAGATGCCGAACGTGTTGTGCAGCGTCGAGGTGGAAAAATAAGGGATAGAACACGATGGGGCGGAAGATATACGAGAGGAAAGACTAGGAGGACGAGGAGGACGAGGAGAGGGCTACGCAGTGAAGGGAAGGGAAAGGATGATATTGTGGTATATAGTTATTTATAAAGTTTGGAGGCTCATACTTTTTTTGGAAAGTTTAGGGAAGGGAGAGCATTAACTTCGAGGATTGGTATGGAGAAGGAGGACGAAAAAAGGTGAGGGGGAACGGTCGATGAAGGGAAAGAAGGGGAATAGGTCAGAGAGAAAGGGAGAGTGCCGAGGAAGGGAAGGGAAGGGGCATTAGAAAAGTAAAGGGATTAGTGTAGAGGAAATGAGGAGATTGGAAGAGAGGAATAGAAGAAGAGGAGGAATAGGAGCGAGACAGGTAAGTAAGGATAGTAAGATTAGGGAAGAGAAGGGAGGAAATAATGACGTAAGGTTATCTCAGAAAGGGAGGGAAACGAAATGGCTAAGTTCGCGATTGATAAGTAAGGAAAGAAGGGTGACAGAATGTAAATAAGGAGGCAGAAATCAGAGGAAGAGAAGGAAGTGGAAAGGAAAACGGGACAGACCGGAATGGGGGAGAATTAAGATAGGTAAGCTAAAGAGGGAGAGTAGAAGGAAAAGAAGGTGGCAGAAATCAGGGGAAGAAAAGGAAAGGGAAGCGAAAACGGGACAGGGACGAATGAGGGAGACTAAGACATTTCAGTGAAGGAAGGAGAGTCATTTAAGGAAAAAAAGGAGGAAGATGTCCGACAAATGGGAAGGGAAATAGGAAGGAGGGAGAGAGAAACTAGAGGAAGAAAAGGAAGGGAAAATGAAAACGGGGCAGGGACAAATGAGGGAGACTAAGACATTTCAGTTAAGGAAGGAGAGTCATAAAGGAAGAAGTCCGAGAAAGAGGAAGGAAAAGGGAAAGGAAAATCGCACGAAGGAATAGTTACGTGTGTTACTGATGGGCGGAGAAACGAAGGAGTGAGTTATTCAAGCGGTAACGAACGGGGCTGAGTCCAATAAAGTTAATGGACGTGTGAGTGAAGGTGAACGAAGACCGGAGGCAACACGTGGGTAGGACGGAGGGGAAGGGAGGAAGGCAGGCGACGCGCGATGGACTAAAGGAATAAATACGCAAATGAATAAGGAAGACATAGAATTTAAGGTTTGAGGATGGCTGTCTAAAACTTGTCATGTGTTTTGTGGTCTTACGTGTTTTGGTGTATAATTCAATGGAAGGAAGGCAACACGAATGGCTATAGGAATGATTAACGTTGAATAGGACATAGAAATTAAGGTTTGAGGATGATGGTCTGAAAAAAATGTCATGTTATGTGTCTTGGTGGTTAAGAGGAAGAAATTATGATGTGTTTGGTATATAAAGAATGGAAATTGACGCATAAAGAACAATAAGAATGAAAACGCAAGTGAATAAGGAAGACATAGACATTTAGTTTGAAGGATAGTTACTAAAAAATGGTTGCCTGATGTATCCTGGTGACTTAGGGAAAAAATGATCTATGTGTATGATTTATGCTGTTTAAGTTTATATGCAAAAAATGATAGGATATTGGTAGGAATTATGCTCTTTGAAATAATGAACTGAAAATATATGCGTTTTGTATCGTGGTTTAAGAGAAATTCAACTTTGTATTCTTTTATTTAATCATTGACATCACGGCTTGAAAAATTGAGTGATTAGTATTTTTACGTTCATTAGTTTCGTGTATTTTTTACTTGACGGAAATAAAAGAGAAACTAAAACCGATGATTAAAAAAAAAATAACAGAAAACGAAGGAAAAATCGAATCTTTTAAGCTGTCAATAGTTCTTTTTATATTCCTTTTCCTTTTCTTTTTTACTGGAATTCATATACGAGTTTTCCTCTTCCTATACTCTATTTTATTGTTATTTCGCTGCTTTGAAATCGAAGTTATTGTTCTGTTTGTTCTGCTGTTTTGTTATTGCTGGGGATATTTTGCAATCGAATGTGCTCCTGTCGGTGAGTGACGATGAAGGTGGTGGTGATGGTGATGGTGGTGGTGGTGATGATGGTGGTGGTTGAGGTGGTGGTTGTAATCTGTTTTTTTTATCTCCTGTTTCTCTCCTATTCTCTCTTTCCCTCCCCTTCTTTCTTTCCCTCCCATTCTCTCTTTCTCTCCCTTTCTCTCTTTCCCTCCCATTCTCTTTTACCCTCCCATTATCTCGTTCCCTCCCATTGTTTGTCTGTATCAATGTGGGGGGCTTCGTGGTGCAGTGGTTAGTACACTCGGCTCACAACCGAGAGAGCCCGGGCTCGATTCCCCGGCGGAGTTGAAAAAATTTGGCCGGATTTTCCGATACCCTACGCCCCTGTCCACCCAGCAGTGAATGGGTACCAGGTATTAATCGGGGGTTGTGTCCCGTCTCCTGGGATCTGTTCCCTTCTCCTATGTATAATTCCTTCCCCTTCTGTTTCTCTCCGGCATATGACCACAGATGTTGCGCCGACTAAACGAAACTTTCCAACTACTTTCTGTATCAATGCGTGTCAGTGTCTGGTTAACCTTCTATAACAATTTGATTTAGCAACAGAGAGCAAGGTTGCTATGATCGGTATTGTAGAGGTTAACATTCATCCGTTACCTTGAATAATTAGTCCCCTCTTTTGCATAAACATCATTAAAAAAAAGGAGAAAACGAAATGCCCGGACCAGAAAAAAATCATAATTAGGTCTCCATTTGCATGTCGGTCAATTGCAGCCACTCTTTTTTTTTGTTCTCTAGGTGCACGTGACGGAAATTGGGTCTTGGTTTCTTTTCGTTCTCTATTTCTGATCCGGGAAATACCTGTTTACGTTTTTTTTCTATTCCATTTGTTCTACCTGACTTAATATTTTTACGAGTGTTTTTCAGGAGTAGGATCAAGAGAACGAATGTGTGTGTGTGTGTGTGTGTGTGTGTGTGTGTGTGTGTGTGTGTGTGTGTGTGTGTGTGTGTGTGTGTGTGTGTGTGTGTGTTTCTCTCCCATTCTGTCTTTCCTTCCCATTCTCTATTTCCCTCCCATTCTCTCTCTCCCTCCTATTCTCTCTCTCCCTCCCATTCTCTCTTTCCCTCCCATTCTCTCTTTCCCTCCCATTCTCTCTTTCCCTCCCATTCTCTCTCTCCCTCCCATTCTCTTTCCCTCCCATTCTCTCTCTCCCTCCCTTTCTTGGCTTGATTGTGTTTACTCGACGAATATCCAAATTTCGAACGTATGTAAGTATATATTAATTAATTTAAAGGATAAACAGTCACGTGAAAAGGTGAATAGAAGTGAGTCCATGATTATTAAAAGCAAAAATCAGTAATCGAACGTTCACATGCCAGAAACACAGACAGAGAGAGAGAGAGAGAGAGAGAGAGAGAGAGAGAGAGAGAGAAAATTACACACACGCGAGTAGACATGTAAATAAGTAAACAGATGTGAAAGCAGAATCAAATTATATCACACACACACACACACACACACACATACACACACACACACACACACACACACGCAGACCCCCCTCCCCCCACACGCCCCCATGCACACATACAGGTAACCAAACTACGAGTACAGGATCAGAACGGGACAGGACGGGACGGGACGGGACGGGATGGGACGGGACGGGACGGGACGGGACGGGATGGGACGGGATGGAACGGGAAGGGGACGGGGCAAGGCAAGGAAGGGACCAAGTTGCAGCCGCTGGCATCTCTCTCTCTCCCCCGCCGCCACCACCACCACCACCACCACCATCACCACCACCGCCGCCGCCACCGCCGCCGCCACCACCACCACCGCCGCCGGGCTCCCGTGTCCGCGCGCCAGTCTTTCACCAAGAGCCTTGCATCGTGCTCCGACACCCCGCGTCCTGCCGTAGACAGACAGACATAGCGATAGACAGACAGCCGCCACTCGAGGGTTTAGAGTAGATGAAGGTACCGCGTCGACTGCCCATCCATCTGTTTGTTTTATTTGCTTTGTTTTTAAGTTGTTATTAATTTTTCTTGCTTTCGTCATATTTTGTTTTCTCCTCTTTCTATTTTTTTTTGTTCTCTCTCTTCCTCGTTTTCCTGTGTTTTCTCTTTGTTTGGTTTTCCCGTTTATTTTGTTTACGTTGTTCGTGTTTTTACTTAATCTCGCGTTCTCCATCTCTCCTCTTTTCTTTCTATTTCTCCTTTCTTTCATTCTTCGTTTTCTCATATCGATGGAATGTATTTCATTGTTTTCTGTCTGTTGTTCGTGATGTCGAGTTTCATTTTTTTTTTGCTTTTCTGGTTCGCTGTGCCGCAAGGAGAGACGCTTCGGGGGTTCGAATCCGCGTCGGGAGAAGAACATTTTTCCATCACGGTGCATTTCTTTTTTATCATCAAGAACAGGAAGAGAGGAGACAGATAAGAACAGGAAGAGAACATAGACACTCTTCCTCCTCCTCCTTTTCCTCCTCCTGTAATCGCACTAACGAAAGAACTAAAAAGAAGACAAAAGATAAGAGAGGAGGAGGAGGAAGTGAAAGTGAGAAGAGGAGGAAGAGGAGCAGAAAGAAACGCGTGAAGAAGAAGTGAACCAATCGAAGGACGTGTTTGTGTGTTGCGATGAGAAGAAAAACACCATATCTTGAATCTATTATTGTGCCACCTTACCTGTTTGTCCCGGCCAGGTGAG
>NC_066533.1:14728434-14785934 GCF_024679095.1 Eriocheir sinensis
ATTAGTGCGTGTGTATGAGAGAGAGAGAGAGAGAGGGAGACGCTGTAGTTGGTAAGAAAAGGAGTGGAGGTCAATCAAATGCCTAACAATAGAACCCATGAAAGACTATTGTGTGCCCTGAAATAGTTGATGGACGGTTTAATAGACAAGCAGTTCATTGGTGGCAGTTTGAGGGTGGACACGTGCTCTTCTTGTTCTTGTTATTTTTTTGTTATTTTTTTATACTGTTTTTTTTTGTCTTTTTTTGTTCCATCTCTTATTTTTATCTTGTTCTTGTTCTTCGTTCTCTTCACCGTTGACTGTTATTTTTTGTATTTTATTTTTTCGTTCCTTTTTCCTTTTTTTTTGTTTCTTAGTATTCCTTGATTGCTCCTTTTTCTACTGTGATATTTTGCCATTTAATGTTCTTTTTTATATTTGTTTTCCTTTTCACAAACATATTTCTTCTATTGTTTGTTAGTTCTCCTTCTCACCTTTATATATATTCATTGTTTCTTTTCTCCTTTTTTCCGCTGTTGTATTATTTTCCTATTCTCTCTGTTCTCTTTCTTCCTTTTACTGTCCGTCGTGGGTCCTTTTTCTCTCTCTCTGTCTCCCGTTTTTCATGTTTGTTGTATGTCTTGTTTTGCCCTTTCGCAGTTTCCCCTTAAATCATGTACAGTCCATTTTTCTTTCTTTCCTCTTTTTTTCCTTCTTTTTCCTCCCTCTCGTAAATCAAGGCATACAAATGAGGGCAAAAGGTATTAGCGAACAGGAAAAAAGAAAAAAAAAACTGCCTATAAATCTGAAGGAAATTGATGCGTGTTGGTTTTTATCTCTCTCGTTCCCTTTGTCACTCGGTCAGTAAGTCAGTTGGTTGGTTAGTAAGTCAGTAAGTAATTTTGTTAGTTATTTAGTCGTTCAGCAAGGTGGCAGATCACTTTGTTTATTTGGTTAGTTTGTCAGTTAGTTTGTGTATATGTCCTTTTTTAATTTGTTTCTTTGTTTCTTTTTTGTATTCATTTGTTCATTCATTTTTTGTTGATTTCATTCTTTCATTCCTTTGCGTTTTTCCCGTTTTTCCTTTTTTTAATTTTTTTTTAACCAGGTCTTCAGTTAATTTTTCTCTTAATAAGACAATCAGTTAGTCACTCCAACAATCAGCCGGTCTGTTAATAGGTCAGTAAGTCAGTCAGTCAGTCAGTCAGTCAGTCAATCGAGCAATCACTTTATCAGCCAATCAGTTTCTCAGTCAATTAGTCATTCAGTCAGCCAGGTAATGAATCTTTTTGGGTCTGTCAATCAATCAGTCAATCATTTAGTCAATCACTTAATCAATTATTCGTCAGTTTTATCAGTTGCTTATTAGGCCAGTCAATTATCAAGTATTCGTCAGTCAGTCAAGTCACCAATCAGTCAGTTTCGTCAGCCAGTCAGTCAGTGTTTGTTAGCCTTTAATTCGTCCGTCAGGCAGTCAGTCAGGATCGTCATTCCGTCAATCTGTCACTCACTCTCCTCAACAGGATTCCTCATCACTTCTCAAGGATCTCGTCAACATCTCACTCCTTACCTCGTATTACTCCCTGGGATCTTTTCTCTTCTTATTTTGCATTCTCTTCTTTCCTCTTATCTCCTGCGCTCTCCTCTCCTTTCTTTTCCATTCCATTCCTCTCGTTTTCTCTTCCTCTCATATCTTGTCTCTTACGTTTCTCCTCTCCTCTTCTCTCCTCTCCTCTCTTCTCTTCTATTCCTGTTTCTCCCTTCTTTATCCCGTCAGCTCAAATCGTTTCTCTTTTTACATCATTTTCCTTCAATCTGTCATTTCTCTTCTTTTTATTTGTTGTCGAAGTTTTCTGTCCTTCATGCATTTTTTTCCTCTTTCCTTATTCCCTCTTTTACTCTCTCTCTTCCTTCTCCATCTTCTCTCTCCTTCCCTAGCCTCTCTCTCTCCTTCTCATTCTACATTCCATTCATATCCTCCACCTCACATTCTCCATGCTTCTTCCCTCTTTCCATATTTCTTCTTTCCTCTTCTAATATCTGACCTCTTCTAGTCCCTTCCTTCTTCTTTCCATCTCTTCTCTTTTCCTATATAAAGCTTCTGTTATTCCCATCTCTCCTTCCTTATTCTCCTTTATATCCTTCATTCATTCTTTAAATCCACTTTCTCTCTCTCTTCTATAATCCAATTTTGTTTAATCTTTCCCACTAATCTTCCTTATCTTTCCCCTCTTTCCTTCCCTTACTCCTTCCTCTCTCTCCTTCCCTTCTTCCTTCCCTTTCTCCTTCCCTTTCTCCTTCCCCTCCTTCGCTTACTCGTTCCATTTTTTTATTCCGTAGTCTTTCCTTTTGTCCTTCTCTTCCTCCTCCCCTTCCTCCTTCCCTTCCTCTTTCTCCTTTTATTTCCCTTCCTCTTACTAGTCCTCCTTCCCATCCATCCTTCCTTTCCTTCTTTCCTTCGTCCTTCGCTTCCTCCTACGCTTCCTCTTTCCCTTCCTTCCCTTCTCCCTTCCCTTCCTCCTTCTCCTCCTCCATCTCCTTCCTCTTTCTCTTCCTTCCTCCTTCCTCTCATTTGTCCCTTCCTCCTTCTCTTCTTCCTTCCTACCCTCCTTCCCCTACCTCCATCCCTTGGCCTTTCCCTAAGTCTGAGATCCAATATTTTCTGAGTATTCGGCTAATCCAGTGTCGGCTTTTAGTCCGTTAAGGTTCTGATCATGGGATAGCTTTTTTCGTTTTTGGGAGTAATTCGAATTTTTTGGGCCAAAGAAGATGATTAGGTAGCATTGGGGGGGGAGCGGTTGCGTGTGTGTGTGTGTGTGTGTGTGTGTGTGTGTGTGTGTGTGTGTGTGTGTGTGTGTGTGTGTGTGTGTGTTTTTTCTGTCAATTTCACGCTCTCATGTAGGTTTTGTCTATGGATTATTGACACACACACACACACACACACACACACACACACACACACACACACACACTGAGAGAGAGAGAGTTGTATGTCCCTACTTAGTTGACTCCAAATTCCTACTAATGAGGTAAAGTAACACACACACACACACACACACACACACACACACACACACACACACACACACACACATATCGAGGGAAACTTTGATGTGTGTGTGTGTGCGTATGTATGTTTGTTACTCTTTCTCTCTCTCTCTCTCTCTCTCTCTCTCTCTCTCTCTCTCTCTCTCTCTCTCTCTCTCTCTCTCTCTCTCTCTCTCTCTCTCTCTCTCTCTCTCTCTCTCGAACACTTAAAGGAGTTTAATCTTATCTTCATTTTTGTTTTCATCTAATTGGCTTTATCACATCTGTTAACTTTCTCTAAGTGATCAAGTTGCCCTACTCTCTCTCTCTCTCCCTCTCCTCTCTCACCCTCTCTCTTTCTCTCTCTCTTTTTCTCCCTCATGGCTGATCAGAAACCTATTGGCCGAGGTATTAAAGGGATTCGAACCCCCTGAAAGATTACCTGCTCGTTTTCTTTTTCCTCCTCTTCGTTTTTGTTTTCTCTAATATTTTGAACTTCCTCGTCCTCCTCCTCCTCCTCCTCCTCCTCCTCCTCCTCCTATTTCTCCTACACCTCCACTAGCTTCTCTCTTTTACCATGTTAGTCAATTTAGATATCAAAGTCTTACTAGTTACTCTTTATTTTTATTTCTTGTCTATTATTTTCTCCTTCATTCTTATTGGCCTTCTCTTCCTCCTCCTCCTTCTGTACCTTCTCTACCCCGTCTCCTTTACCACGTTAGTCAATCTGGATATCGTAGTATGTTATGTATGTAGTATGTTATCGTAGTATGTATCGTAGTATGTTTGTTGTATGTTAGTTATTATTTTTCTTTTTTTTTCTTGTTTTTGTTCTTTTCTCTATTTTTTTACTTTATCCTTTTTACCTTCCTCCTCCTCTTTCTTTTCCCTCTGTAACTCATCTCCTTTACTCTCTTAGTCTTGTTTATTATCCGTTTTTGTGTTTCCCTTTCTTTGTTTTTCTGGTTATTTCTTTATTATTTTTCAAGGTTTGTTATGCTATTATTATTTTTGCTGTTTTTTTCTTTTTGTTTGTCACCTGCTTCTCGTCCTATCCTCCTCATCCTCCTTCTTCTCCTCCTCTTCCTCCTCCTCCTCTTTCTCCTCTTCATTTTCTCCTCACGTTTAATACAAATAAGGAAACAACATTCCTTCTTCAAAGCCTAAAGAGCCACCTAAGCCCTATTACACCCCCCCTCCCCCCCCCACTGCTCTCTCTCTCTCTCTCTCTCTCTCTCTCTCTCTCTCTCTCTCTCTCTCTCTCTCTCTCTCTCTCTCTCTCTCTCTCTCTCTCTCTCTCTCTCTCTCTCCGGAAATTGAAGTTACCTTAATACGATACGGAGATGGTCGTCGGAAGAGAGAGAGAGATGGTACATTCCACATTCTCTATCTTTTTCTTTAATAATAACCGCACACGCTGACTCTCTCTAATATCATTAAAAAAAAAGGAAAAAAAAATACGGGTCCCTCCAGAAATAACCTAATATATAGAAAAGAATATTTGATGAACGACACTTTTTTCTGCATCTTTTTTTCCTCTTTTCATACCTTCTTTTCATCTCTATTACATTTTCTCTTCTATCTCTCTCCTTCGCTCATATTTAATTCTTCTTTATTCCTTCTTATTCTCATTCTGTTCTCTCCCTTACTTCTCATTCTCTTTCTCTTCTTCATGCATTCTATTTCTCCTCCTTTTCGAATCTTCTTCTAATTTCTCTTCCCTTCTCTTCCACTCCTTCATTCATTTCGTATCTCTCCACTTTTCTATCTTCAATCTCCTCCTTTCGTCTTTTTTTATTTTATTCTTTATTTCCTTCCTCAATCGCCTTTTATCCTCTTTATTTCTTCTCATCCTCTTTCGTTTCTCTTTCTCTCTTCTCCTCCTCCTTCTCCACTTCCCTTTTCGTCTCTCTTGCATTCTCCTCCTTGCTTCTCATTCTCCTCTTCTTCATGCATCTACGTTTTCCCTCTTTTTTTACTCCCCTTTTCATCTCTCCTCCATATTCTTCCTATTCCTCCTTCATTTTTTTTTGTTATTCTCCCTCCCTCTTCCTTCATTCATCTTCTCTATCCATCTCTTCATTTTCTTTCTCCTTTCTCTCTTGTTCCTTTCTTCTCTCTCTCTCTCTCTCTCTCTCTCTCTCTCTCTCTCTCTCTCTCTCTCTCTCTCTCTCTCTCTCTCTCTCTCTCTCTCTCTCTCTCTCTCTCTCTCTCTCTCTCTCTCTCTCTCTCAACTTTCATCTCTTCATCCTCATCTCCTTTCTCTTTTTTTTCGTCTCTTTCCTCCACCTCATTAGCTCTCCCTTCTCCTCTTTCCTCCTTTTATCTCCCTTTTTCATTGCCTCCTAATTGTTCTCCTCTTACTACCCGCTCATCTCTTTTATTCCCTTGTCCTCTTTTTCCTCTCATCCTCTTGCTCTCTCTCTCTCTCTCCTTTCTTCATTTCCGTTTAATCCATTTCACGTCTTTCTTCTTTGGTTCGTTTTCCTTTTTGTCTGTCCTTTTTTTTGTTATCCAGTTTTGCCCTTGCACTTTTTTTGGTTCTTTCCCTCCCCCCTCTTCACCCTCTTAATCCTCTTCTGCCTCTTTCTTCCTGTTTTTCTATTACTTCTTTCCTCTGTTCACATTCTCTATTCCTCTTCCTCTTTCTCATCTTTTGTTTGATACTTTTATTTTTCTTTCCCTGTTAGCTTCATTCCCTCTTCCTTTTACTCCTCTCTTCGGATCTTGAATTCATCCTCTTTCTCTTCCTCTTCGTTTTCCTCTTCCTCTCACTTTCTATAATCTTTACCTTCTTCTTTTACTTTCCCTTTCCTTCGTGCTTTCTTCTCCTTCTTCTCTTTCCCTTTCCTTCACTATTTCTCTTCCTCCTGTTTCTCCTTTCACTACCTCTCCTGATATTGTTTTCTCTTTCCCTTCTCTCCTTACACGCTTCCTCCTCCTCCTCCTCCTCCTCCTCCTCTTCCTCCTCCTTTGGTCTACTCTTCCTCTTCTCGCATTCCTGTCTCACCTTTCCTTATCCACGTGCAGGTAAGGCGAATATTTGCCGTCCAGGTGAGAGAGAGAGAGAGAGAGAGAGAGAGAGAGAGAGAGAGAGAGAGAGAGAGAGAGAGGTGCATAGAAAGGTCTTTTGTCCTTTGTTTCGTCCCTTAAAATCGTCTCTTTGAACCTTTGACGTAAAGTCGATTTTAATTTTTTTTGACGCTAAAAGAAAAGAGCGACAAAAATAGATAAAAAAGATAAAAAAGTATGAGAGAGAGAGAGAGAGAGAGAGAGAGAGAGAGAGAGATATTACGTCAGGTATACTAACTTATGTATGAGGGAAAGAATATATAAGTAGCTTTAAGTGTCTATCAAATCTCTCTCTCTCTCTCTCTCTCTCTCTCTCTCTCTCTCTCTCTCTCTCTCTCTCTCTCTCTCTCTCTCTCTCTCTCGCTCGCTCGCTCTCTTCTATTGGCTTCGTAGTATTTGCTGTAATAAAAGATTCTCCTCTCATATGTTTGTAGACTGTTCGCCTTTGATATCCGTACTTTTGTTGTCCTGATCCTTTGTTCCTTCGATTCCTCCCTCCCTCTCTCCCTCCTTTTATCCTTCTCCCTCCTCCCTCCTTACCTACGAACACACACACTCATACACTACCTTCCTTCCCTGTGTTTTATCCCTCCCTTCCACCTTTCCTCCCTCCGACAATCAATCTCTTTCTCCTTATCATATCCCTATTCCCCATTCCTTCTCTTCTAATCCTATTCTCTTCCTCCCTTTTCGTCCCTTGTTTAAAAGTTTTTTCTCTGCCTCACTTACCGTCCCATCTTTTCCTCTATTTTATCCACTCTTTCCTCTTTTCCTTCCTCCTTTTCTTCCCTTCCTCTCTCTCTCACGGTCTGTTTTTCTTCCTTCCTTCCCTGTTCCTTCCTCTCTCTTCCGCATCATAACGTTCTTTCCCCTCCTTCATCTTCCCTTTTACCTTTCCTCCATCTCTCTGTCTTCCCTTCCTCCCTCCCTCTGTTTCCTTTCTCTCTCTTGCTCTATTTCTTTCTCCTCCTCTTTCCTATTCCTTCTCCTCTCTTCGTCCCTTATTCTAAAGCCTTTCACACACATTTATTTACACACATTCACCTTACCTTTTCTCTTCTCAATTTCATTCTACCTCCCTTTCACTTTTCCTTCTTCTCTTTCTCCCTTTTTTCCTTTTCTCCCTTTCTCCGTCTTCTTCCTTGCTTCCTCTCTCCCTCTCTCCTTCTCCCTCTTATTCGTTTACCACTTTTCCTCTCTCTCACTTTCTTCCCTCCTTCATCCCTCCCTACCTCCGTCTTCTCCTTCCTTCTTTTCTCTCTCTCTCTCTCTCTCTCTCTCTCTCTCTCTCTCTCTCTCTCTCTCTCTCTCTCTCTCTCTCTCTCTCTCTCTCTCTCTCTCTCTCTCTCTCTCTCTCTCTCTCTCTCTCTCTCTCTCTCTCTCTATCCCTTCTTCTTCTTCTCCTTCTGTCCCCTTCTTCTCCTCCCTGTCTCTTTCTTCCCTTCTTCTATCCCTCCGTCCGTCTTCTTCTTCCTTCCTCTCTCTCTCTTTCTTTCCTCTCTCTCTTTCCTTCCTCTTTCTCTCTTTCCTTCCTCTTTCTCTCTTTCGCTGACATTTTTTCCACTTAATTCATGTTTTTTATCAGGTCTTGTTGTGTTCTCGTCTTATTTTCGTCCTCGTCTCGTTCTTTTATCTCGTATTTTTCTCTTCCTCGCCGTCTCACTTTTCCGACTCTCTTTTTTTTTTTTTTTCCTCCTTCCTCTTTTTTTTCTTCCTCCTTGCTTCTGTTTTTTTCTTTTCTTCTTAACTTTCTCTTTTAATATCTTTCTCCTGTCGCAGTTTTTATTTTTTGAATTGGAATTTCGCTTGGGTATTCTTTTTTATATTTCTCTCTCTCTCTCTCTCTCTCTCTCTCTCTCTCTCTCTCTCTCTCTCTCTCTCTCTCTCTCTCTCTCTCTCTCTCTCTCTCTCTCTCTCTCTCTCTCTCTCTCTCTCTCTCTCTCTCTCTCTCTCTCTCTCTCTCTCTCTCTCTCTCTCTCTCTCTCTCTCTCTCTCTCTCTCTCTCTCTCTCGTAACCTCATCCATGGTTTCGTCTTCTACTTAGCATTTTTGTCTCCTGCTGTGTCGTCACCTATTATTATTTTTTTTATCTCCATACCTCCCTTTTTCCTCCGTCCTCTCCCTCTTTCTTCTCCGTCTCCCTCCTCTGTGTCTCTCTTCTTTCCCTTCTTTTCCTCCTCCTCGTTTCCCTCCCCTCCTTTTTCTCGCCTTTCCTCTCCCTCCTCTCCCTCTCCCTCTTGTCCTAGTTTCTCCTTCCCCTCTTCTTCCTTTTCCTCTCCCTTCCTTCCCCCACCTTTTCCTGTTCTTTCCTTATCTCTCCATTCCTCTCCTTTCTCTATTCCTCATTTTCCTGTTCCTTCCTTTCCTCTCCATGCTTTCCTTCTCTCTTCATTCCTCTCCCTCCTTTCTCTGCTCCTCATTTCTCTCTTCCTCTTTCCCTCTCTCTCTATTCTTCTCTTCATCCTCCTTTCATCCTTTCTTCCTTTGTTTCTCTCATCCCTTTATCATCGGTTTCCCTTCTGTACTATTTATATATATTTTCCGTTTTCTCTTTGTTCACTCTCCGTATCGTCCATGTTTTCTATATATATGTTTCGTTTTAACTCTTTGAAGGTCAAGGGCGACTTTTAAAAAACTAGTTCTCACACCTGCGATTAATCTTTTTTTTTTTACCTTTTTGTTTCGGACGCTGAGCAGTATTGAAAAACACGACAGCGTTTTTTTGTCGCCTTTCCTTTGGTTCAGTTATCCATCGAGGGCGCCGTTGTGAAAGACCTTGATTGATGGAAATGCTCCGTGTATATTGACATTTGCGACCTTTGTGAATGTTCAGGGTCAGGTGTTGTTATGCAGCGCTCCTCCGATTAGAAAAAAAGTTAACAATGGATTAGTTTGATATTTATTAAGGGTTGCGGTGACAATAGAGGATTAGGGAGTGATATATAAGCAGTGGGGATTGTGTGTTCGTGTGTGTGTATAAAGGGTTGAATCGCACGCTTTGTTGGGCTGACAGTTTCTTGATCGTTTATTAAGTCTACATATCTGTCAGTCAGTCAGTCAGTCATTCTATACCTCGGAGTCTTTTCTTATTCTTTATTATTTTGCTAGGTTTGGAGGAAGAGGAAGAATAGGAGGAAGAGAAGGAGGAGGAGGAGGAGGATCGAGAAAGTAGCACAAGTTACCATCATTCATTCATTCATTCAGTCAGTCAGTCAGTCATTCTATATCTCGGAGTCTTTATACATGCTTTATTATTTTGTCGGGTTTAGTTAGGTAAGGTTTTCTGAGGTATTTTTCTTTTGCTCTGTTTCGGGTCTGTCAGCTAGTTTTCACCTTCCTTTTTACCTGTTTACGTGTATGTTGGTAGGTGTTTGTATGTATGTATGTATGTATGTATGTATGTTCACCTGTCAAAATGTATACACCTGTTAAGTTTCCCAATATATGTGTATGTTCGTTTTATGTTCATTCCTGGCAAACTATCTCTATCTATACACCTGTTTGTTTACCTGTGTGAGTTGTTTTCGTCTATATTCATCCCTGCTAAATCATATCCATCTTTACATCTCTTTATACAACTCCATGTGTCCCTCTATCCTGTATGTGTGCTGTGTCCATTCCTGTCTCTGTTGTCTGGCAAAAATCATTCCCACGCGCAACCCACCTGTGTAATGAAAGCCAGGTAGAGGATTAACACCTGGAATCCTTTTATTTAGACGATTGGAGTACAAGTAGTGGAATGTAATTGTGTGTGTGTGTGTGTGTGTGTGTGTGTGTGTGTGTGTGTGTGTGTGTGTGTGTGTGTGTGGTGGTCATTTCAAAGGGGAGAGGTGGAGTTTTTTTTTTTCTCTCTCTCTCTCTCTCTCTCTCTCTCTCTCTCTCTCTCTCTCTCTCTCTCTCTCTCTCTCTCTCTCTCTCTCTCTCTCTCTCTCTCTCTCTCTCTCTCTCTCCGATTGTTGTTTTTTTCGTAATTCTGTCTGTCTGTTTTTCCGTCTCCTGTTTTTTACGTGTATCTGTCCTGTCTGTCTTTGTTCATCTTTCTGTTCACCTGTCTGTCTGTCTTTATGTAGGTTCATCTCTTTTTATCCGTTTATCTCATTATCTTTATTCTTTTATCCGTTTTATAATCCGCGTATCTTTCTCTCCTTTCTCTCCTATCTCTCCCGTGAGGTAAAAACACAGTGAAAAACGTAACATTCTTTTCGCTAAACTCTTCACATATTCTCTGTTTAAGGGAGGGAGACTTAGGAGGAAGAGGAAGAGGAAGAGAAGAAGGAAGAATAGGAAGAGGAGGAGGAGGAGGAGGAGGAGGGGGGTCGAAAAAGTTCCACAAGTTATCAAACAAAAAAGCGGACTAAGAAGCATTCAGAACCTCCAGAAGAAGAATCACACTCGGAAGCTTATGTGCAATTTCTTACCTGGTCGCTCCCCGTCGTAGATTCTTTCATAAGCATCACCTGAGTGCACACCTAGCTACCCCCCCCCCCCTACCAAACCCCCCCTACCCCCCCCTTACCCACCCCTTCCTCCCACACTCAAAGAGACGACGTATCGCAAAAATGCTCCACGCGACGAATTTTCGCAACAACGCACTCCGTTACACTCGCCCCAAGAATGCTCCCGCACCGCCATATTGCCCGGAAACCTTTGTCGGGACGGAGGAAATCAGCTTCTCCTCCTCTATACGGGCGCTCAGGAGACTTTTATGAAGGAGGGCAGGAAGGAGGAAGAAAGGAGGAGGCGGATATAAGTAGGGGAATGCGTGGAAGAAGAAGGGAGTGGAGGATGAAGGAAGGAAAGAGGAGGAGGAGAAGAAGGAAAGGAAATAGGAAGGCGGAGGAGGATATAAGTAGGATAATGCGAGGAAGAAAGAGGGAATGGAGGAGGAAGAAGGAGGGTCGAAAAGGAGGGAATGAGTAGGGGAAAGCAACGGAGAAGGAGAACGACTTACGAAGGAGGGAAGTAAGAAAGAAGGAAGGAAGAGGAAGATGAGGGAAGGAAGAGGAGGGAATAAGTTGGAGAATACACCTGAGAAGAAGAAGAAGAAGGAGAAAGAGTCGGTGAATGAGGAAATAAGAAAGAGGAAGAACTAGTATGAATGAAGGAGAGAGAAAGGAAGAAAGGGAAGAAGGAGAAGGAGGGAATAAGTGGGAGAAAACACCGAAGGAAAAGGAGAAAGAGAGTTTGTAAAGGAGGAAAAAAAGGAGGAAGGAGGAAAATTCACACTGAAGGAGGGAAGAAAGGAAGAAGGGGAAGGAGGAAGAAGGGGAAAGAAAGAGGAGGTGTGTGAATACCCCGAAGAAAGAGGAGGAAAAGTTGGTGAAGAAAAAGTAAGAGGAAGGAGAATTGACTGCAAGAGGAAGTGGAGGAGAAAGAAAGAAGAGGAAGGAAGGAAGGAAGGAAGGAAGGAAGGAAGGAAGGAAGAATGCTATGAAAGAGAAGGAGACCAAAGAGTAAATAAAAAGGTGAAGGCACTGGATGAAATAGAAGATGAAGAAAAGGAAGAGGAAGAAAAGAAAGGAAGAAAGAAAGGAGAAAGATAATGCAGTTGAGAAGGACAGTGAAAAGTGGAAGGAAAATGGGAAGAAGGAGGGAAAAAGAAAGGAAGGAGAAAGGATTAGGGAGGAAAGAACGAAAAAAATAAGCTTCACTAGAGGAGGAAGAGGAGGAAGAGGATAAGAAGAAAAGAAGAGAATCAGAAAATCAGAAAAAGAAGAAAAAAGGAGGAGGAGGAGGAGGAGGAGGAGGAGGAGGAGGAGGAGGAGGAGGAGGAGGAGGAGGAGGAGGAGGAGGAAAGAATAAGAATACACGTGGACCGAGCTAGGAGGAGGAGGAGGAGGAGGAGGAGGAGGAGGAAGAGGAGGAAGAGGAGGAAGACTAAGAGCAAGATGAGAAAAAAGAATAGAAAGAGGTCGAGGTCGGGGATAAAGATGAGGAGGAGGAAGAAGAAGAGGAGGAAGAGGAAGAGTTGAATGGCTGGAAAAATGGCTAAGTCTCCCATGGCCGTGGAAAACAAGTATAGATGTTTTGAACCCGAGTATAAACGCCTGAATGCACCTTTTATACTAACCCTCCGGAAGTATATTGATTCCAACACTGTTATAATGAAAAGCCGTGCGTTGTCCTTCACCAGGTATGAATATATCTATGAATCTATTGCCACACTTGATATATATGTATGGTTAAGCCTCAGCCGTTTTCCTGCCCCCATCAGTCAGTCAGCCATATGAAAAGAGACAAAAAAATGGAAAATGTTAATAAAAGTGTTGAAAAAAATGATTATGGGTCTGTTAATGTACTGCCCGGATTTCGTTACCATTACCACTACCATCATCATCATCATCATCATCGTCATCGTCATCATTGCCATCATCAGGGAGGACTGGATGATGGATGGAAATAAACTCTGAAATGATGGAGGCTCGTCACTCGAAAATGAATTCATAACGATGAGTTTTATTTTAGAAGACACATTACGCAGAGAGAGGTGAGGTGTGAGTAGAGATGAGGTGAGGTGAGGTGAGGGTAAGGAGAGGAGGGGTGAGGTGAGGTGAAGTGAGATGAGGGTAGGAAGAGGAGGGGTGAGGTAAGGTGAAGTGAAGTGAAGTGAAGTGATATGAGGGTAGGGAGATGAAAGGTGAAGTGAGGTGAGGTGAGGTGAGATGAGGATAGTGATGAGGTGATGGAAAGGAAGAGCAGGGAGGTGTGAGAGAGGAGAAATAGAGTGTTTGATAATCCCTTCCAACGATAAACAATACAATAGAGTACTGCCATACGCCCCTTTTACCTAAATTTACCTCTTTTTAATCAACTCTCTTTTTCACCTTCCTCCTTTTCCTGTCAATTATCTACCCGGTCACAGTTCTGTTGTTTGTCCTTCTCCTATAATTCCTTCCCCTTCTGTCTCTTTCCGGCATATGACCACCGATGTTGCGCCGACTAAACGAAACCTTCCAACTTTCCTACTTTTCTTATTCACCTATTTTGTGTTCTTGTCACCCTCCTTACCTTTCCTAATCCTCAGCCGTTGATATCTACCTGTTACCTTTGTTAATTGCCTTACCTGTTAGATTCCTCAGGTGCTAGTTATCTCACCTGTCTCATATTTCTGCTATTGATTTAACTTTCCTAATCCCGAGTTACTATTCAATTGCTTCCTTTTCCTTTCATTTACCTGTCCTCGCCTAACCTGTTTCAATCACCTGTCTCGTCTTTCGGCCACTCGCTCACCTGTCCACGCTCCTGCTGCTTGATTACCTTGCCTTACCTGCCCCCGCGTACCTTGTCCAAAAAAGAATGTTATGTCTGGCCTTGGTATCAAACCCACTGGACTTTCATGTAATATTAAGGGAGACTTTGTTGGAATATTTAAAAGCATCAATTATTCGTCTTAACTTTTGAGGGATTTTTTTTTTTTTTACTTCATGAATTTGTGATGTTTTTCTTTATTGGGTTAGCCCGATAGTGGTGTTTTTTTATTATTTTTATTGTGTGTGTTTGGTTATTTAACATTTATTACATATTTATATTCCTTTTATTTCTTCTTGTATTATTTTCTTCATTGTATTAAACCGATCACTCCTGGTTTTCTTTAATGCATTCTTTTCATGTGATCTCTAAACATTTATTTATTTCATTTGTTTGACTTGTTCATTCTGCCTTCATATTATTATTTTTCATTGTAGTAATCCGATTTATTCTGGTTTTCTTTATTATACATTCTTTTGTTTGACTTCTTAACATTTATTTTGCATTAGCTTTCGATTATTTTTCCTTTCGCATTTGTCTCGTTTTATATATACAACATATTCGCATTTACTAGTTCACTCCTGCTCTGCTCGCTACCACCTGCTTTGTTTGTTCTGTATCTTTCTTTGTATAATAATAATGAAATAACTGGAGTGTATGGAGAGAAAGAAGAGGATAAATAGAAAGATGAAAAATAACAGAATGGAAACGAATGAGAAGAATTAACGAAAAGGAGAGAGGAAGAATAAAGTAGCATTAACAATATTTTCCCGGCTATAACGTTTTCTTAGGACGCAGAACAGTTATTAATTTTCCTTACGTTAGTTTTTCTTTTCTTATTCTTGTCACACTCACAACTTCTTTTCCTTTTCCGGCAACACTTTTTCACATAATGGCAACACTTTTTCCTCTTTTCTGGCAACACTTCTTCACATAATGGCAACACTTTTTCCTCTTCTGGCAACATGTTTTCCTCTTTTTTGGCAACACTCTCCTCCCTTTTTTAATAACATTTATTATTCACCTTTTTGGCAACACTATTTTCCCCTTTTTTCGTATTTTCCCCTTTTTTCCCCTCTATTTCTGACAACTTTTTATTACCCTTATTTATGGTAACACTTTCTACTCCTTTTATTTGGCAACATTAACAACACAAACTAACTCAAATGAACTCTATAAGTGAGACACATATAGATAACCTCTCAATGATCAGTCCCTTCGAGTGTGTGTGTGTGTGTGTGTGTGTGCTCCATCGCCTCCCTTATCCCTCAGCCGCGAGAGGAAATCTGCTTCAGGAGTTTTTCCGCGTCAGGGCGTGGCCGAGGGACTGACAGAGCTGGCCTTCGCTAATCCTAAATAAATTGGTCCCTGCATTTCCCAATCTCTCTCTCTCTCTCTCTCTCTCTCTCTCTCTCTCTCTCTCTCTCTCTCTCTCTCTCTCTCTCTCTCTCTCTCTCTCTCTCTCTCTCTCTCTCTCTCTCTCTCTCTCTCTCTTTTTTATGGACACCAATATACGTCACTTTTTCTCAGTTTTTCTTTTTTTCTATATATTTTTTCTCCCCTCTGTCGTGTTTACATTTGTGTGTTTAAACGCTAAACTCAACTCCATTAGGCTTATCAGAAGAAGAGGAGGAGGAGGAGGAGGAGGAGGAGGAGTGAGTACTAAAGCCTCTCTCTCTCTCCCTCTCCTTGGAATGAAAAAAGTGAATGAATAATGAAATAAAGACGAAGATGTGTACTCTATTACCGTGAGAGAGAGAAAGCAAACACAGCCCCAGGTATAGAGAAGAGAAGGCAGGTGTGTGTCAATCAGTCTTTCCAGGTGACTCAAGGTGTGTGCGTGTCATGTGTGTGTGTGTGTGTGTGTGTGTGTGTGTGTGTGTGTGTGTGTGTGTGCGTGTGTGTTCTTATTCTCGTGTGTCTGATAATTATTTCTTGCCTGTCTTTCTCTCTATCTGTCTATCTCTTTCTCTTCCATTTTTAACAAGTATTGCATGTTCCCTCATATTCCATTTCCTTGTATTCCATTTCCCATGTGTCCCTATTATCCGTTCTTTCTTGTTCATCTTTATTTTATTCTCCTCCTCCTCCTCCTCCTATTCGCCTACCATCTGTTTTGCTTGTTCAGATTTCAGCTTCTCTTTAATCTCCATGTATTTCTTCTCATTGATGTTTTATTCTCTTTCATGTGCTTATTCCATTTTTTTCATATTTTTTTTCATCGTGGTCTTTTTTTTCAAGTCTTTCTTTTTTTATGGTTTAATATTTCATCGTCCTCTTTCTCCTCTTTCATCTTCTTATCCTCTCTTCATTCACCTTTCCTCCCAAGCCGCTTCTGTTCCTTCCTTTTTTTCTTTAATTCATATTGCTTTTTTCTCTGTTCTTTTTTCCTCTCTTCCTTTCTTCCTTTCTTTCTTCTCTGATCCACACATTTTTTTTTTCTTTTTCCTCTTTTTCATACATCCTTTTTATTTATTTATTCCTTTCTTCGTCTGATCTTTTTTTCTTTCCTTTGTTATTCTTTTATTATGTCTTCCTTCCATCCTTCCTTCCTTCCTTTTTTCCTTCCTTCCTTCCTTCCTTCCTTTCTTCCTTTCTTCTTTCCTTCCTTCCTTCCTTCCTTCCTTCCTTTCTTCCTCTAATCTATATAGCCACATCACTTATCCTTCCCTCTCTCATTTTCCCTCCTCAATTTCTCTCTTACCTCTCCCTCTTCTTTCTCCTCCCTTCCTACCTCCCTCCCTTCCCTCTACTCCACCTAAGTCTTACCTGCTCACTCACTCACGCACTCTCCCTCCTTCTCTCCTCTCTCCCTACCTCTTATCTCCCTTCCCTCTTTTCCTCCCTCCCTTCCTCTCTTAATAACATACTGAATAAATATCAACACAGAAATATCACTACCAACATGTTTTAACTTTCTTTGCTTTTTCTCTTTCCTGTTCGTCGTCCTGAGAGAGAGAGAGAGAGAGAGAGAGGGAGAGAGGGAGAGAGGTTTAGTAATAGAAAGTCTTGAACCTTGCTATTTTTTTTTTCATGTGGGTCAAAAATAAGTATTCATGTTTTCTTTATTTTTTTTTCTCATTTTCTTATCCTTCGTTTTCTTTTTCTTTCTTTCTTTCTTTCTTTCTTACCGGATAAACGTCTCGGAAATTATGCAGATTATTCGAGACTTTGCGGGAAACTGACCTTTTTTTTTCTTTTTTTTTGTTATTTTTTCTTGGTTTTCTTCCTTTTTCTTTGTTGTTGTTTTCCTGTTCGTGTTTTCTTTCCCCTCCTCGTTTTCCTCATCGTTGTCGTCGTCGTCCTCCTCGTCCTCCTCCTCCTCCTCCTCCTCCTCCTCCTCCTCCTCCTCCCTCAAGACCTAAGAGGATTATTCGGACTTTCCCTTTTTTTTTTTTTATTTGTGACATTTTCGCCTCCTGGTATTGGCTACGATTTTCTTCCTTTTCCTAATCTCTCTCTCTCTCTCTCTCTCTCTCTCTCTCTCTCTCTCTCTCTCTCTCTCTCTCTCTCTCTCTCTCTCTCTCTCTCTCTCTCTCTCTCTCTCTCTCTCTCTCTCTCTCTCTCTCTCATTACATCTTGATGAGTATAATCTATTTTAATCCTTCATCCTCTTCTTACCGTTCCCTCACTTCTCCTCCTCCTCCTCCTCCTCCTCCTCCTTCTCTTCAATTTCCTAACCCTAATTTTAATATCAATTCTCCTCTCTCTCCAACTTCACTTTTTTTTCACTTTTTTTCGTCTTTAAATTTTCCTCCTCTTTTTCCTCTTCCTTTTCCATTTTTTCCTCATTTTCCTTCTCCTAATTCTCCCCTTTCCTTTTATCTCCTCCTCCTAATGTTCACTTTCCTCCTCCTCTTTCCTTATCCTTCTCTGCCTCAATTTACTTCTTCTCCCTTTTCCTTCTCCTCCTCTTCTTTCTCTTTTTCTCCTCCTTTTACTACTCCTCCTTCCCCCTTTTCCTTCTTTTCTTCTTTCTCCTTTTCTTCTCGTTTTACTTCTCCCCCTTATCCCTTTTCCTTCTCTTTCTCTTCTTCCCCCATTTCTCCTCGTCTTTCTTCTCCTTTGTCCTTCTCCTTCTTTTCTTTCCCCTTTTTTCCTTGTCTTTCACCTCCTCCTTCCTTCTCCTTCTCTTCTTTCCCCTTTTCCCTCGTCGTTCTCCTCCTTCTTTCTTCTTTTTCTCCTTCTCCTTCTTTTCTTTCCCCTTTTCTCCTCGTTTTTCTCCCCCTCATTCCTTCTCCTTCGCCTTCTCATCTTTCCCCTTTTTTCCTTGTCTTTCTCTTCCTTCTTCCTTCTCCTTCTTTTCTTTCCCCTTTTCTCCTCATTTTTCTTCTCCTCCTTCCTTTTCCTTCTCCTTCTCTTCTTCCCCCTTTTTCTCCTCGTCTTTCTCCTCTTCCCCACACCAAATCTTTCATAACTTCCTCACAGAATCTCAACTCGTCCGCAACATTGTCACTACCTCGAAAGCCTTTTTACTATTCTGCTAAAAATAGTCAAACCTTTACCTCTACTTAACTTATTTACACTCTTATCCAAGGTCACGTCATTTACCTGGCCACTTATTTACTTGCCGCCCAAGGTCACCTGAATTACCTGGCCATCACGCAAGGTAACGCTTCCTTACCTGTATATCCTGTTGCCATGAGAGGGAAGGGAGAGGGATGAGAGGGGAAAGTGTGAGTCAGTTTCCCTTCCAAATACGATTGATGGCAGGTGAGGGGAGGAAGAGGAATGAATAGGAAGGGTGGAAGAGAGGGGAGACTGTATTTGAAAGAGATGAAAGGGAAGGGGAGGGATAGGAGTTGAAGGTTTTGATGGGAAAGGGGTATGGAAGGGGTGAGAGATAGAGAGGATAGGAAGCGAAGAGGGGAAGAGAAGGGAAGGGTATTTCAGAAGGGCAGTGAAGATTGGTAGGGAAAAAGAAGAAGAGGAATAAGGAAGAGAAGGAGAATAGAGAGCGGGAGGGGAAAGGAAGGGAAGAAGGGTAGGGAAGGGAAGGGTGGAAAGGGAAAAAAGGGTACGGAAGAAAAGAAGGGGTAAGAAGGGAGAGATAGAGAAGGGAAGAGAAGGAGGAAGGAAAGAGAGTGAGGAATAGTCTAGCAAAGAGAGGTAGAAAAGAGAAGAAGGGAAGAGGGGGGAAGGGAAGATAAGAAGGGGAGATAGAAGAGGGGCAAGAAATAACGAGGGGGAAAGGAGGGGAGGGGAAGGAAGGGGAAGAGGGGATTACTGAAAAACAAAGAAGAGAAAAGGGAACAAGAATATAAGTCATTAATGATTATGATGAAATATTACAACCCTCTCTCCTACACCTGGCTCCTCCCTCTTCCTCCTCCTCTTTCTCTTCCCCCTGCTCTTCTTACCTCCCTTTCTGTTGCCTGCTCGTCTGTGTTTTCGTGTTTCCTTCCTCCATCCTTCGCTTCGTCCTTCATTGCTTGCTTCTCTCTCTCTCTCTCTCTCTCTCTCTCTCTCTCTCTCTCTCTCTCTCTCTCTCTCTCTCTCTCTCTCTCTCTCTCTCTCTCTCTCTCTCTCTCTCTCTCTCTCTCTCTCTCTCTCTCTCTCTCTCTCTCTCTCTCTCTCTCTCTCTCTCTCTCTCTCTTTATTCCCTCCCTTTTCTCTTCTTTCTTTTCTCTTCCTTTCCCTCTCCTTCTTTCCCTTTCCTTTCCTTTCCCTTCCCTTCCCTTCCCTTCCCTTCCCTTCCCTTACCTTCCTTTCCTTTCCTTTCCTTTCCTTTCCCTTCCTCTCCTTTCCATTTCCTTCCCTTCCCTTCCCTTCCCTTTCCTTCTCTTCCCATCGCTTATCTTTCCTTTCATTCTCCTCTTCCCTTCCCTTCCCTTCCCTTCCCTACCCTCTGTCCCACCTTTCCTCTCCGTTGCTGTCTGTTTTTCACTCCTTCCCCTCTCTCCTCTCCTCCCTTCTCTCCCTTCCTCCCTCCCTCCCTTCCTCCCTGACACACACTTCAATATTATGTGTGATAAGTTTAATCGCGCGGCTAACGTGAATAAGATTGCATTCGATATATGTGTTGTTGTTGTTGGTGGTGGTGGTGGCGGTGGTGGTGGTGGTGATGGTGATAGTGGTGGTTGTGGTGGTGATGGTAGTGGTGGTGATAGTGATTCTTTTTCTTCTTATTTTCCTTCATATTTCTTTTTTCTTTTTCCTTCATTTTTTATTTTGCTGTTTTTTTCCCTTATTTTCTGTTTCCTCCCTTTTTTTCCTTCTCTTTTTCTTTACTCTTTCTTCTCTTCTTTTCCTTTCCCATTTTCTTTATTATTTCTTCCCTTCATTTCCTTTCCTTTTTCCTGTTTTTTTCTTTTCCTTCCTCTATTAATTTTTGTTTCCTTTTTTTCTTTTCTTCCTCTTTCCTTCATGCATTATTATTATTATTATTATTATTATTATTATTATTATTATTATTATTATTATTATTATTATTATTATTATTATTATTATTATTATTATTATTATTATTATTATTATTATTATTATTATTATCATTACTAGTGTCAATATTAATTACTTGTGTTTACCTGTCTGCTCTCACCTTGCTACACCTTCCCTCCCCCTCCCTCCCTACCCTCCCCCTCCCTATCCCCTTTCCCTCCCCTTCTCCTTCCCTCCCTCCCCTCCCTCACCTGTCCCTTCTCTTTCCGTCTCCCCCATTCTCTCTTACCTTTCCAATTCTCTCCAATCCCTCTTTCCCCTCCCTCTCTCCTTCTCTCTCCCTCCCCCTCTTCCCTCTCCTCTTCTCCCTCTTCCCTCTCCTCTTCTCTCCTCCTCTCCCTCTTTCCACTTTCCTTCTCCCTCATTCTCCCTCTTCCCTCTCCTCTTCTATCCCACTCTCTCTCCTCCCTCTCCCTTTCCTCCCCTTCTCACTCTTTCCTCTCTCCTTTTCTCCCTCTCCCCCCCCCCCTCTCTCTCTTCCCCTCCCTCCTCCTCCCTCCCCCCCGAAAGTCATATTCCACTTGCGTTATTTATATAGACGTAAAACCCTTGGCATTAACACCCCCTCCCCCCCTCCCCCCTTCCTCCTCTTGGCCCCCTCCTTGACCTTCCTCTCCTCCTCCTCCTCCTCCTCACCTCCTCCTCCTTCATCCATCTTTATCCTTATCCCTCCACCCGAACACTCCACAATCTCCTTACCTCCTCCTCCTCCTCCTCCTCCTCCTTCGTCTTCTTCTCTCCGTGTTTATGTTGCTTTCTATATTTTTTATTTTATTTGTGAGGTGTTATCATTTTGTCTCTCTCTCTCTCTCTCTCTCTCTCTCTCTCTCTCTCTCTCTCTCTCTCTCTCTCTCTCTCTCTCTCTCTCTCTCTCTCTCTCTCTCTCTCTCTCTCTCTCACACACACGTTGCCAACTTTCGTCCTTCAGTCTCTTGGTTATCTCTGGTTTCCTTGGGATTAGAGAGAGAATCAGAATCAGAATCATTTTATTCCATAAAAATGGGGGGTTGTGTGTGTGTGTGTGTGTGTGTGTGTGTGTGTATGTGTGTGTGTGTGTGTGTGAGCGTGTGTACACGCGTATACAAACCTTCGTGACTCGCTTGCATGTGGTTACCGTGTCTGAAGATCGATAACACACACACACACACACACACACACACACACACACACACACACACACACACACACACACACACACACACACACACACACTTACTTTCAAGACCGTTCGTTCGGCGTCAACAAGATATTTTCACACTTCAAAATCTGACTTAAAAAAAAAAAAAAAGACGATTATATAAAAAAAAAGTTTGCAAAGGAAGAAAAAAATTGAAAATCGTCGTCCTTTCAATACGAGTTTCTTTTTTTAATACTGTATATATATACGAGAGAGAGAGAGAGAGAGAGAGAGAGTCTGATTACCTGTCATCTGAAACTTGCCCAATTATGTGTCTCTCCATAAAATTACAACTTGATGGTTAATGATCGGGATAGAGTCATAGAAGAACGCGGCGGGGTCAGTTGTTTTTAGAGGCGGGGGGTGGGGGGGTAGGGGGGAGGGTGATCGATGCGCCTTCTCTTATTCTTCCTCTTTATCTTCTTCTTCTTCTTCTTCTTCTTCTTCTTCTTCTTCTTCTGTTTCGTCTCCCTTTTCATGTCCCTGTTCCTTTTTTCATCCTTTTCCTCTTTTTCTTTTCCTTCTTCATTATCTTCTTTTGCTGCTGTTTCTTCCTCTTCCTCTTCCTGTTTGTTTCCCTTTTGTCTTCCTTTTTTTTTATTCTTCATATTTTTCTTCTTATTCATTTTCCTCTTCCTGTTTCTTTTCTCTTTATCATCTTATTTTTTCTTCATCTTTTTTCTGTTGCTTCTTCCTCTTCCTTTTCCTGTTTCTGTTCGTTTTCCTCTTCTTCTTCATCTTTTTCTTATTCATCTTCATTTTCGTCGTCTTCTTCCCTCTTTTTCGTCTTCTTTTCCTTCTTCTTTTTCCTCTTCCTTCTTTCCCCGTGACCTCCTGAACTCCATTTTTAGTGTCACGAAATTGAGGATTATCTCGTTATTATGTTTTTATCTTTTCTTTTTCCATTGTTTTTTATTTTTTTTTATCAATTTTTATCTGTATATTTTTTTTGGTTTCCTTTTTTCTTGTTTTCTTTCCTTTTTTTCTTATCTGTCTTTTCATTCTTTTTTCTTGTTTTTCTCTGCTCTTATTCTTGTTTTTTGTATTCTTATAATCTTCTCCTTTTTCTTCAATTACATCATCATTCTTCTTATTCTCTCGCCTTTTCCTTGATTTTCCCCGATTTTAATTCTTGTTTTATATTTTCTTTCTAGTATTTAATAATTTCCTTCTTTTCCCTCAATAACATAATCATATAATTTTTCTTTCGTTTTTTTTCTTGCTTTTTTCTGTTTTTAATTCTTTCTTTTTCTTCTTTTTCTTTATTTTTAATCGTATGTTCTTCTTTCGTTTCTCTTGCTCTTCTCTCTTCTTCATCCTGTCATTTTCTCATTTTTCTTATTCTTAGTATTTTCTTTCTTCTTCTATTTCAGTAACAATTTATCATCATCATCATCATCATCATTATCATCATCTTCCTTCAGCCTCTTCCTCTTCTTCAACATCGACCGTTTTTTCTTTCACTTTTCTTACTCTTCCCTGTTCTTAATCCTTTCATTTTCTTATTTTTCTTATGCTTAGTATTTTCTTTCTTCTTCTTTTTCAGTAACAATTTATCATCATCATCATCATCATCATCATCATAACTCTTCTTCAATATCGACCGTTTTTTCTTTAATTTTTCTTACTCTTCCCTGTTCTTAATCCTTTCATTTTCTAATTTTTCTTATTCTTAGTATTTTCTTTCTTCTTCTTTTTCAGTAACGATTTGTCATCATCATCATCATCATCATCATCATAGCTCTCTTCCTTCAGCTTCTTCCTCCTCTCTAACACACTTTTTTATATTCTACACCAACTTATGATCGACCGTTTCCTGATCTGCCCCGGAACATTCATAACGAAGCCTTTCTCAGCTCACGCCACGAACCAACTTTCTTTGACCCTTTCACCGGGGACTCAGTTAAAAATAGGATAAATGGGTAACCAGGAGTGTGATCTTGGGCCCATATCCAGACAAATCTCTCTATTTTCTTCCTCATCTTATTCTTCTTATTTATCTTCCTCTTCCTGTTTCTTTTCTCTTGCATCTTCTTATTTTTTTCTTCTACTTCATCAAATAGAAAAGCAAGGAAGAAAACGAAGAAAAGTAAGAAAAAGACAAAACTTAGAAGGAAAGAAAAAATAAAACAGAGGAACTGAAAAAAAAAGATTAAAATACATAAATAAAAATAGGCATTGGTTAGCTCTACGGTCAAACTGAACACGCCTTTTATTGACCTCCTCCCGTTCACTGACCTCCTCGCCACTTTATCGTATTGCATACTTTGTCTTTATGTGACTGTAAACGTATATTGGCAAAGAAAATAAAAACATCGGAGGCAGAATTAATCGCGAAAATGATGATAGAAACTGAAGCAGGAGGAGGAGGAGGAGGAGGAGGAGAAAGCGGTAGAGGAAGAGGAAGAGAAAGAGGTAGAGGAAGAGGAAGAGGAGGAGTTGTAATAATAGGAGTAGGTGAGGAAGAGGAACAGAAAGAGAAAGAGAAAGGGAAAGAGAAAGAGGAGGAGGAGGAGGAGGAGGAGGAGGAGGCGTTGTAGTAATAAAAAAAGTAGTAGTAATAAGAGGAGGAGGAAGAAGGGGAAGTAGTAGTAGTAGTAGTAGTAGTAGTAGTAGTAGTAGTAGTAGTAGTAGTAGTAGCAGTAGTGGTAGTAGTAGTAGTAGTAGTAGTAGTAGTATTTCGGTCACCTCTTTTGATTCTTTTTTTGGGAGCAGCGAGTAGCGGGCTTTTTTTTTTATTACTGTTTTCTTTTTTTGTGTGCCCTTGAGCTGCCTCCTTTGTTGTAAAAAAAAAAAAGTAGTAGTAGTAGGAGTAACAGTTTCAGTAATAGCAATATGAGCATGAAGAGAATTGGAATCCATCTCCACTCATCCATCAAATCCTTAAAGCCAGTCAGTAATTAGGATCCATTAGGGCCGGAGGACAAGGGCGTACCTGACAAATGAGAGAGAGGGGGGCGGGGGGCAAGGGGGAGGGGGGAAGGAGTGAGGGAGGAGAGAAGGGGGTAGAGGGGAAGAGAAAGAGGTTAGGTGAGGGAGGGAATGGGGAAGGAAAGGGGGAGAGGAACAGGTGAAGAGGTAAAGAGGGACGGGAGGAGCAGGAGGGGAGAAGGTGAGGAATTAATGGAGGAGGGAAGGGAAGGGGAAGGAATGGAAGGGGAGGGAAGGGAAGGCGAAGGAAGGGAATGTGAACAAGGGGAAGGAAGTTAATGGGAGAGGAGGGGAATGGGGAAGAAAGAAAACAGAAAGAAGGGGAGTAGAAGGGAGAGTAAAGAGAAGGAAAATAAAGGAACGGAAGGGAATGGAAAGGAAGGGAAGGAGGGAAAGGGTAGACGGTAAGGGTGAATGAAGGGGAGGGGGAAGGAGGAAAGGGGAGGGGAGAATTGCCTCTTAAAATTGATGACTACACGTTTTTATAATTATTGTCTTTTAGTTCTTAATTACATACGAGAAAAAAAATAATGCGTTGCCTCCCTTATACTTATTACGATTATTATTATTATTATTACCATCATCATCGTCATCATCATCATTACCACCATAGATTGTGTCTGTTTTAAGCTCATTATAAACGCCAATTAGAGACCCAACACAAAAGCAGGTCAGGAAAATATCATAATAGACTTTACTTAATATATTGCCCCCAAAAATGTTGAGTGAGAATTTTCAGTAAAGATTTTAAAAGGGAGATAAAAGGTAGAGAAGAGGAACGTTTGGAAATTAGAAAACCAACAGAAAGACAATAGAGGAAAATTATACAGTAGAGGTTAGTTATTATATTGCCGGAAAAAAATATATAAGGAAAATTTGAAGTAAGGAAGATTTTAAGAGGGAGAGAAAACCAACAGAAAGACAATAGAGGAAAATGATACAATAGAGGTTAGTTATTATATTACCAGAAAAAAAATATATAAGGAAAATTTGAAGTAAGGAAGATTTTAAAAGGGAAAGAAAATGGAACCAAGAACGGAGGGAAGGATGGAAATATAATAAAAGAATAGAGAAAGGAAGGGAGAGGAGAGAAATACAGTAAAAGGGAATGCATGTTGAAAGATAGTAGTGAGTGAGAGGGAAGGAAGGAGAGAGAGAGAAAGAGAGAAAAAGGTTGGAAGAATTGAGAAGGAGGACATGGGAAAGAGGGAAGTGAGGGAAAGGCAAGGGAGATAGAGAGAGGAGGGGGAGGAGGAAGAGGAGGAGGAGGGGGATCAGTCATTAAAATAGGGAAGGAGAAGGAGGAGGAAGGAGGAGAAAAGGAATATTTAAGAAAGGAGGAGGGGAAGGAGAAGGAGGAGGAAGGAATAAAATATGAAAGAAATAAAAACTGGGAAGGAAGTGGAAGAGAGGAGATTAGAAAAATAAAAGAGAAGGAGGAGAAGGAAGAAAGAGGAGGAGAAATGCTTAAAATATGAGAAAGAAAAAAAACAACGGGAAGAAAGGAGACAAAAAGAGAAGGAGAAGAGGTACTGAGTAAGAGATGAAGAGAAGGGAGGGAAGTAGGTTGGTCGGCAGAGAGAGAGAGAGAGGGGAGGAGGGAAAGGAGAGAAGGGAGAGTTGGAGAGAAGGTAGGGAGGGAGGGATGGAGGGAATTGTTGTTACCTTTGACATTCTTCCGTCACTCCTCCAGGTAAACAAAAGGTATATCGATACGTCAATAGCGTGTATAATGAGAGAGAGAGAGAGAGAGAGAGAGAGAGAGAGAGAGAGAGAGGTGTTACGCTTTTTTTTTTACTTTGCTAAGCTTGTGATAATCTTCTTAAGCGTCCTAACTTGTTAAAAGAAAAAAAAGAGAAAAGAGGAAAGGAAAATATTATGAAAGAAAAGAAAGAAATGGAAAAAAGGAGAAAACAGCTGATGCAGAAAAACTTCACGAGATAGATAGATAGATGGAAAATAGAGAGAGAGAGAGAGAGAGAGAAAAAACAAACTCTGACAATTATTTTTTTTCTTTCACCAAACTTCAAAGACAACGAAGACCACTACAACATTTATTTATTATCATCATTCCTCTTCACTTCCTATCTCTTCAATTATCTCATCTCCTCCTTTTATCTCTCCATTTATCATCTCTCTTCATTTCCCATCTCTTCAAGTATCCTATCTTTTTACATCCCATCTCTTCATTAAATTTTCAACTCTCATCACCTCCATCATTTTCTTCTCTCCTAATCATCACACCTTCATCATCTACATCATTACCGATACTTCTTCTTCATCTACGTTCATTCACCCTTCTCATTTATCCAACTGCTCGTAATTGGCACAGGTGAGGCGGTGGGCAGGTGAGCCTAATTACTCCTTCATTACTATGCAGGTGGGAGGTGTTAATTGCTAGCGGCCAGGTGAGATGGTGGGGGAGAGGGGGAGAGGGGATAAGGGGTGGGGGAGGGTGGGAGCTTACCTGCATAACTAGTACACTTGAATGAACATGAGGGTCGAAGAGGAGGAGGAGGAGGAGGAGGAGGAGGTATGATAATAGGAACGAAAGAGGTGTTAGAAAAAAGAAAGGAGAGTGAAGGCATGTGTTGCAGGAGAAGGAGGAGGCGAAGGAGGAGGAGGAGGAGGAGGAGGAGGAGGAGGAGGAGGAGGAGGAGGGAGTATTGGAAGATAATGGAGGTAATTCTACTGAACATTCACCAATTTTCACAGAGATGCAAATAAGTTTTTTTCTCCACTTTTTCTTCCTTTCCTGATATGTTTTTCTTCCTCTTTACAAAACTTGGAATAAATCGTTCAGAAAGAATTATAAAAAGATGATATTTTTCTCTTTTCTCTTTTCCTCTTGTTACTTTTTCCGAGTTCGAGGAAGGAAACAAGAAGAGGAGGAGGAGAAGGAGGAGGAGGAGAAGGAAGAGGAAGAAGAGGACACTTTAGATCGAATGGCGTTCCTCTTCTCCCTTTCAAGTCTCTTTCGAAGCTGTTTTCTTTTCGTTTTGTCTGTATTTTTTTTATTGACTTTGCATAAGGAGAGTTTTGTTTAGTGTTTGGATCGCTCCTTTCACCGTTTGCTCTCTGAATGATGCTGCTCTCTCTCTCTCTCTCTCTCTCTCTCTCTCTCTCTCTCTCTCTCTCTCTCTCTCTCTCTGTCTCTGTCTATCTATCTACCTACTTGTTCTGCCTGTGTGTGTGTGTGTGTGTGTGTGTGTGTTTATCATAGAAAAAAAAATGCTCTTCACGTTTAATTAATTCTCTTCTGTCTACTTCAAACTTTTTTTTTCTCTCTCTAATTTCTTTCACGTACTATATCTTCAATTAGGTGCATTTTTTTGTGTAATAGAAGTACGCGAGTGAACGGTGATGATGCTTAAAATGTTAAAATGAAAAAAAAAAGTAAGTGTTCATATCATATTTTCACTTTTCATTTGCACAAACATTTTATTTACCGTTGTTTTCATGTCTTGTGTTACGGGGATGAGTTTTTTTTTATTTGTTTATTTTTCGTGTGTATGTGCTGTTTCTCGTCTTAGCTTCTGTTTGCCTTCTGTGAATCGTAAACAACCTCTTCGCATTGTTTACAAAAAGCACACACTCACTTCCTTATTCATATTTTCCTTCTTTATCACAGATTTTTTTACGTATCTTCCATTTTTATTACAATTTTTTTAAGCGTTACTCTTTTTTTTTTTTCCTCCTCTCTCTCGTTCACCTTCGCGGGAGTACAAAGAAACATTACCGAACTATATCATTTTTCCGTTTTGTATTTTCATTTCCTCGAAGAGCTGTCACATTTTTCGTCCGCCATCGCGTGTGGGGAACAGAACAACACTCACTCACTCTCTAACTCGTATCTTCCTTTTTATCACTTTTTTTACGTGTTACTCTTTGTCTTTTCCTCCCTCCGTTCACCTTCGCGAGAGTACAAAGAAACACCAGCGAACTATATCATTTTCACATCGTCGTGTGTTCTCAGTTCCACTAAGATCTGTCACCTTCTCCGTCCGGCATAGTGTGTGGATTGAAAGCAAAACAAAGACTCAATTAGCGAAGAACAGTTTCATGAAGTGTCTTTCTTTTCAGAGTATTTTTGCATCAAAGTTCGTGATTTTTTATATGGTGGTAACAGGAAGAAAAACCTTTAGAAGAATGTAGCTTTTTTGGCATCTGAAACTATCTATCCAGTCACTCTGAATACTTACTTATGAAGAATGTTTATAATATTTGCAAGACTGAAACTAACGACGTAGAAAGCAACCAGTATTTCCATAGCAAGAATCATATAACAACCGAGTGAAAGAGAGTGCTGATCAGAAAGTATATAGTCACTTTTGAATACTTAGTTAGCTATGAAGAAAGAGTGTTTATATTAATTCCAAGACTGAAAGTAACAACGTAGAAAACAAACTGTATTTCCATAAGTAGAATCTATAACAACGGAGTGAAAGAAAGTGCCGATCAGAGAGTATATAGTCACATCGATTACTGTGTTATGAAGAGAGAAGGCTTATTATATTTGCAAGGCTGAAACTATACGTAGAAAGTGAACAATCCCAATCCAGAATCTACGTATATCAACGGAGAGAAGGAAAGTGCTGATAAGAACGTAGTTATTACTGGAAACTGCTCTACCGTCTTGAACGCCTAGATGAACAAGAAAAGGTCTATATATGTAAAAGAGAATCGACGTTGAAAAGAAGCGAACAGTATTTCCATTAGAATCATAACAACGGAGTGAACGAAGGTGCTGATCACAAGTAGTTATTATTGGAAACTACTCTACCGTCTTGAACGCCTAGATAAGAACAGGAAAGGTCTATATTTGTAAAGGAACTCTCGTCATAGAACAGTATTTCCATAAGAATCATAAGAACGCAGTGAACGAAAGTGCTGATCAGAAAGTAGTTGTTACGTCTGGAAACTAGTCACCTTGAACGAGTAGATAAGAGATTAGTAGCTGACTGTGAATGAGAAGAGGAGAAAAGAAACATCATACACAGATCTATTTTGAAAGACGGTAGTATTTGTGTGGGTAGAAGTGGTGTGAAATTAGAAGCTGTGTCCCTGAAAACTGTTAATGGACGAAAGAGTAATTGAGAGACAAGTCATCCCTATTTCCGAAGCAATACAAATGACAGCGGAACGAAGGGAAATCTGAGAGACATCGGATGTTTATTTATACTTGTCGAAAAACATCACCAGAGTATGATTTTTTTTTGCGCCAGTGGAAAATCGTGTGAAATTTGAAACCGCCTCGTGGAAAACTGTTGAAAAGGGGAAAATAATGAACTGTGAAGGTCAAATTAAGTCGAAAGGAAACGAAGTATATCAACGTTGAAAGGAAAAAAATAATGAGTTGTGAAAAGTAACTGAGATCAAAACGAAAACAAAATGAAAATTGCGTTTGGAAATTGAGTAAGAAGAAGAAACTGAAACTGATAGAAGGAAACTACAAAAGGAAACGAAGATAATCAAACTGTGAAAAGGAAAACAACAATGAACTGTGAAAATCAAATAAAAAAAAACAAAGAAAATAAAACTAGCGAATAATAAATCTACAGTTAATAATACGAACTGAATTTTGAGTAAGGAAAAGAAACTGAAACTAAACGAAGCAAATTACAAAAGGACTCGAAAGAAACGAAACTGTTAAAAGGAAAAAAAATATGAACTCTGAAAAGCAAATAAAAAGAAAACATAGAAAACGAAACTAGCGATTGATAAAAAAAGAAAGTTAATCATACGAACTGAATTTTGAGTAAGGAGAAGAAACTGAAAATAGAATCAAATTACAAAAGGAAACGAAGAAAATGAATCTGTTAAAAGGAGAAAAAATGATGAAGTCTGAAAAGCAAATTAAATGAAAAGGAGACTGAAGGAAAAATAGAGTTGCGAATATTAAAAAAAATAGTTAATCATGCGAACTGAAAACTGAATAAGAAGAAACTGAAACTGGTGTAAGAAGAGAAACAGCTTCCCCACTTGTCTGTCTTCCTTGCGGTGCTGTGTTTCGTGACCTTGTTTGACCTCGGAATGGAAAACAGGAAACAGGAGAAACGGGAATGAGGCCAAATGCAAACTAGAAAATATTCGTCTTACAAGCTCGGGTGTCGGCGAGGCGGCTGAGGAAGACCCTGCGAGCAAAAAGAAAGAGAAAAACCTAAGAACTCAGATTTGAAACGTAAGACAGGGAACGTGTTTTTGTTGTGCGTGTGTGTAAGTAGATTGGAGGAGACGGATCCTTCTTTCCTCCCTCCCATGATTTTTTATAAGGGATTGAAATACCTCTTGAAGTGTAGTGGAAAGAAAACCTTGTAAATTATAGAAGAAATAGACAAAAATAGACATAAGAGAGATACTGAGACATCTTCCATCGACTAGGAGAGAAAGAGACACAGAAAGAGAGAGAGAGAGACGCCCTCCATTCTGTCTCAGGTGTGAAGAGAACGAGAAAGATAAACAGAAAGAAGAAAAGTGAGGTAACGGCAACCTCCATAAAGGGAGAGAAAGACAGAGACAAAGAGATGCCCTCCATTCTCCCTCGTGTGTGAATGGAGAGAAATAATAAAGAATAAAGCCGGAGCAGAGAAACAGAGGAAGAGAAATAGAGAAGAGAAGGGCAGAGACATAGACGGAGAAACACCTGTCATTCAGTCTTCAGCAGGTGTGACAGGAGAGGGGCATTGTGAGCCAGGTGTTTGAGAGAGAGAGAGAGAGAGAGAGAGAGAGAGAGAGAGAGAGAGAACAAAACACCTCCCTCTCGGTGGTGTACAGGAGCAAAAACCTTCTCACCCAACTGGAGGAGAGAAAAGACCTCCCTCTCAGTTACAGCGTGGAGGAAAAAGCTCTTGCAGGTGTGAAGGGAAGGGAAGGGAAGCACTACGAACTGGGCCGCTGAGAAAAAGAGAGAAGGTGGAACGACCTGAGAGAGAGAGAGATAAAGCGAGAGAGTGAGAGACAGAGAGCGCCATGCCTCGACAGGTCACACACAAATTTGGTTCTTTCACCGACCTCCGCGATCTTGAGCAGGAGACTTTGTGCTGTTGCTGCTGTCAAAAACCCTCAACCAACAGCACCACCAGCAGCGCACCACCCACACCACCACCGCCGCCGCCACCACCGCCATCCACACCACCGCCTTACACACTCTCCCCACACAAGCACCCCATGGCCCTCGAACACCGAAGAATGAGTGAGCCGCGGCAGATCAGCCAGGGCGGCCCACAGCGGAACTCGGGTCAGTCAAACCGCCACCGCCCGCTGACCCGCCTGACGCAGCTACAGAGGGAGGGAGAGGACGGGGGCGCGGGGTCAGACGGAGGCTCCATAAGCAGCACGATGGGCCGCTACTCGCTCTCCCCGCCCCGCCTCTTCCTCCCGGCCGAACTCCCTCCCGCGGGCCGCCTCAGAAGGGTGTTCACGACGCATACTCGGAGAAGGAAGAAACACGGCCATGGGTTCCAGCTGTCGAGTCTCATGAAGGAGCCGCTGCGGGTGGTTCATTCCGTGCCCCTCTGCTTTCCTGAAGGGTAAGAGAGAGAGAGAGAGAGAGAGAGAGAGAGAGAGTATGCATGGAAGAAGGGAGGCTTACACAGAGGATATATGATGTAAATGAAGGGAGAAAGAGAAGCAGGAAAGGTTAGAGGAAAGGGAAAGAGAGAAAAAGAACGAAAGCGAGGGAATAAGGGAGAAGAAGAGGGAGAGAAAGGGTGAAATAGAGAAGACATGGTGCAAATGAAGGGAGGAATAGAGGGAGAGAAAAGGGGGTGAGTAGGAGAAAGGAAGAGAGAGAGAACGTGAGTGGGAGAGAATGAAGGGGGAGAGAGTGAGAGGGAGGCTTCAAAAGAGGAGACGGAATGTAAATAAAGGGAGAACAGATGGAGGAAAGGGAGGAAAAGAAGAGAACGAGAGGGAGGGAGGAAGGGAGGCTTAAACGTATTAGACATGATTTAAACGAGATTAGGAATGAAGGGAGGTAAAGAGGACAGGTAAGAGAAAGGTAGAGACAGAACGAGAGGGAGTGAGGGAGGGAGGGAGAAAGGGAGAAAAAGGGAGACAGAGAGGAGACAATATGTAAGTGAAAGGAGGAATAAGGGAGATAAAGAATGAAGCATAAGAGAAAGGGAGTGACAGAACGAGAGGGAGGGAGGGAGGGAGGGAAGGGGAGCCAGGTGAACAGAGGAGCTGGGGACGAGAGCAGCCTTCGTTTCTCTCCCTCTTTATGAATGTTATTTTTCCTTAATGTTTGACGTCACCGTGATAATGCGAGCAAATGTCTCTCGCTAAAAAGTATTGAAGGAATGAAATGAACTCGGTGACTCCTTAAATTACTCCTACGTGGATGAAATTGCTCTTAAATGGACAATAACAATCATGAGAATACTAATAATAATGGAAATACTATAGATATGAGTTTAATAATGATAATGCTGATAATAATAGTAATGAAGGTAATGATAATAGTAATGGTAATAGTTGTCTCGATATTTGTTTCCTATTGTAAGGTTTTAGTTGAGAGACAAATATGCAAATAGAAAAAAAATTAAAAATTGTGGTAAAAGACAACGAGATCATACCAAAGTTAGACAGACCCAAACAAAACAGACAGACAGACGCAGACAACCAAACAGACAGACACAAAGAAAGACAGACAGTAAGAGAGACCGACAGCCCAAGAGAGAAAGAAAGGTAAAATAAAAGAAGAAGAAGAAGAGAGAAAGAGAGATATCAACCCAAAGTCAACCAAAGAGCCAACCAAACAGACAGACAGACAGACATAGGGAGAGAAACACAGACAGGTCAAAAAACGAAAGAAAAAAACAAGAGAAAGAAACACACAAAAATTCAAGAACTCGTGATCAAGACTAAAAAAAGAAAAAGAGATACAGACAAGAGAGAGGAAGAGGAAATAAAAAAATATAACTCTTCCTTTGATCTGGTGGGATAAGTTAAAAGTTCCTCTGCCAATCAATCAATCCTTCCTCTTTTCACCTGCTATACACCTGCCTCACCTTGGCTTGATGGGGCTCGTTAGTGTTTTGTATTGCTACGTACCTGAGTCACGTGATGGATAGGTAAAAAAAAAAGAGAGAGAGAGAGAGAGAGAGAGAGAAATAAAGGTTAGGAATATAGATGTGATAAAAGATAGATAAGAAGTGTGTGTTATTATACTGTGCGTGTGAGATAGGTGGAAAGAAATGGTCGAGTGTAAAAGTGATAAAGATGAATAAAAATTGTATACGTGTTTTGATTGTATTATAAGTAGGTGACCTGTGTATAGTATTGTGTGTAAGTGTGAGTGTTATTGTAGTTGTTGTTAATGGTAATGAATTCTGACATTTGATGAATATGGATGTGAGTAAGATGATGTCGAAAAAATGCGTAGATGATGAATATGTATGGAAGGAAAGGCCTGATTATTGTGTCACATGTGAGGGTGAGTATGTTGTTGTTGTTATTGTTGTTATTACTGCTGTCTGGTATTAGTTTAGTATGGATGCGGTGAAGAAAAAAAAGAAAAAACTGTAGGTGATTAAATTGTAAGGTAAGGTAAGGTAAGGTAAGGTAACCTAAGCTGTGGGGGAAAATGACTTTATTACATAAGAACATAAGAACATAGAAACACAGGGAGACTTGAAGAGGCCGAGTGGCCTACACAGGGCAGCCTCAGAATCCCCCCTAATACTCACGATGGGTGAGGTGTAGTTTCAGGGGCACAGGTGGAGGCTTGATCTTCGTTTTACCGGCAGTACTATGCACGCACCAGTACCCTGTCACCTTACTGCACCCACACCTCACTCCACCTGTCATGCGGACATTAACTGTTGCTTTACTCTATTGTTGACTTTCGCCACTTGCAATCTATGTTAGTGTGTGTGTATGCTGTTGTTGTTGTTGTTATTGTTGTTGTTGTTGTTGTTGTTGTTGTTGTTGTTGTTGTTGTTGTTGTTGTTGTTACTCTTAATGGATCAGGCTTAAGTCCGCTTTCGAGTATTATGTAGTTCAACAACTTTCCCATTATATACTACTCTCTCTCTCTCTCTCTCTCTCTCTCTCTCTCTCTCTCTCTCTCTCTCTCTCTCTTCCACTCGCTCTCTCTCTCTCGCGGCGTGTAATCTCTGGATGAATGTTCTGCGTTGGGAAAATATTAGAAAACTGAAAACTGAAACCGACGTGGATGAAAGGAAACGCCCCGGAGACAAAGCGGCAAAAATGTGAGAGATGAAACGTCTTTGTCCGCTGATTCTTAAGTGCGTTGACAAGATCAGCAAGGGGAAGTATTATTGTTATTATTATTATTATTATTATTATTATTATTATTATTATTATTATTATTATTATTATTATTATTATTATTATTATTATTATTATTATTATTTTTGTTATTATTATTGTTATTATTATTGTTATTGTTTTTGTTTGCTGGGTTATCTTGATGCTGCTGCCGCCGTGTGTGTGTGTGTGTGTGTGTGTGTGTGTGTGTGTGTGTGTGTGTGTGTGTGTGTGTGTGTTTCCATTTCCTGTCGGGATAAGAGCTTGATGCTTTCCTCCCCTCCCCCGCTGTATCTCCCTCCTCCCCCCACCTCTCTCCTCCCTCCTCCCTTCCTCCCTCCCTGCCTAGCATAATCCCCTCCCTTCCAACCACCACCACCACTGAAACAGCATTAACAACGGGAAGAGCAGCAGCAGCAGAGGTTAGGTGCAGCAACAACAATAACAGCAACAACAACAATGGGAATAAAACGGCACACGCTCTCTCTCTCTCACACACACACACACACACACACACACACACACACACACACACACACACACACACACACACACACACACACACACACGCGCGCGCACACACAAAACAACAACAACAACAACCAGCCAGCACCAACGCTTTCATCATCGACTTCTTATATGGCAATCGAACACTAGTAAAGAAAAGGAGGAGGAGGAAGAAGAGGAGGTAGAAGAAGAGGAAGAGGAGGAAGAGGAAATGAAGATACAAGCCAAAAAAAAAAAAGAAGATATATATCGACTTCCCTGAAAACAAACCAACGAACAAACTCAAAAAAAAAAAGGTTTAATATTCCGCAAACGCATTCAGACATTCATGGGGCTTAATAAATGCAGGATACATAATAGAAGTGTATATACATGAATGCTTATTGTTCTTGGTGTTTGGTTGCGGCGGCGGCGGTGGTGGTGGTGGTGGTGGTGATAATGGTGGTGGTGGAGGTGGTGGTGGTTATGCCTGTGTTTACATTCTTGTTGGTGGTGGTGATGTTAGTGATGAAGCTTGTGGTGTTGATGGTGATGGTGATGGTGATGGTGGTGGTGGTGTTGATATTACTATTGTTATTGTTAGTTTTAGTGGTGATGCATATGGTGATGAATGCGGTGATGATGGTGATATTGTTGACCTTGCTATTGTTGTTGTCTGCATTGGTATTGGTGGTGTTAGTGGTGATGGTGGTGATGATAGTATTGTTAACATTGCTATCGTTATTGTTAGTACTGGTGTTAGTAACGATACATATGAGGATGGTGGTGACAGTGATGGTATTTTTCACATTGCTCTAGTTCTTGTTATTCTTTGTATTAGTGATGATGCATATGGTGATGATGATGGTGGTTAGGGACATAGGAGACTGCAGTGTCCTTTTCGGATAATATATATAAACAGGACACATAAGAAAGATACAATGGAGGCGGCGGCGGTGTGTCCTTATCTTTCCCTTGCTATCCCTTCCCTGCCTGCACGCTGGGATAATGTGACTCTGTGTTGGGTGCGGAGGGAGGGCGAGGAGGAGAGGGCGAGGAACCACGAAAAAGGGAGGGAGGGTATAAAAGGTTGCAGTTGGTAATGGTGGTGATGGTGATGATGGTGGTGGTGATAGTGTTTTGATGGTGATGGTGATGGTGCTATGAGTTCTTGTCGGTATTATTCATATTGAAGCATTAGAATAGCAAAAAGGGTGATAGGTGTAAAAGGAAAGTTGATATTGATGTTTGTAAATATAGTAATAATAAGTATAAGTGAAGATAATGATAATAAACATAATGAAGATAAAAGGAGACAAAAAACTCCCCTTCTCGTGATACTTAAATCCTCTAGACAAAGAATGACGTTTTTACGTGTGTGTGTGTGTGTGTGTGTGTGTGTGTGTGTGTGTGTGTGTGTGTGTGTGTGTGTGTGTGTGTGTCAAGCTGTGTCTTTGTAGCGGCCTGTGTCACGGGAGTCGAGGATTGAGGTGGGATCCAACCCTCTTTGAAAGGCGATCAGATCCTCTCGTGGCAAGAATCCTCCTCACCTATCGCCGGTAATCCGAGTGTAAAGCCTTTGACGGAAACTATGTGCTGATGGTCTTATTATCCTCCTCCTCCTCCTCCTCCTCCTCCTCCTCCTATATCTCATCGTCTTCTTCCTCCTCCTCCTCCTCCTATACCTCCTCGTCTTCCCTGTCCTCCTCTTGGTCCACTTCCTCTTCTTCCTCCTCTACTTCTTCCTCCCCCTCCTCCTCCTCCTTCTCCTCCTATATCTCCTTGTCTTCCTCTTCGTCCTCCTCTTGGTCCACTTCCTCTTCCTTCTCCTCTACTTCCTCCTCCTCCTCCTTCTGTTCCCCTCTCTAATCTTCCTTCATTTTTACGTATTTGCTACTGTTTCTGAACCTCCTCCTCTTCCTTCTACTCTTCCTAGCTCTCCTCTTTCCCTTACTTCGTTTTCCTTTGGTCTCCTTGTTATCTTTGTTTGGTTCCTCGTTTTCTACTTCACTTGGTTCGTTTTCTGCTTTATTTCTTTACTTTCTCTACTTCTTCAATTTCTGCTCGGTAACTTCTCTCTCCTCTATTCCCGAAGGTCGACGTCGTAATTATTTTCTGCTCTATTTCTCTCTTTTCTCTACTTCTTCTTTCATTTCTGCGCGGTAACTTCTCTCTCCTCTATTCCCGAAGGTCTACCTCATAATTATTTCACAGCTTAGTTCAGACCTCTTCCATCTTAACATCCCTCCTTACACTCTACTCTCCCTCTCCTCCTCTCTCCCCCCTTTCACTCTCATCCTCTCCCTCCCAACACGCGCAACACAACAAAGGGAAAGGCAAAAGGTCGCCATCAGCTCCACGACGGATTTGGTAAACTAATTCCTTAAAAGGTTGAGCTTCGGCTTATCATTTCTCGCAGGGACTCAGCAGCGGCTTTGGGTTAAGGTGTAATAATGGGTTTTTAGCTTTTTTTTCATCATATGTATTTTTGTTTACCGGTGATGCAAGTAACGATAGACAGATGGAGTTAGATAGATAGATAGATAGTTAGTTAGTTAGTTAGTTAGTTAGTTAGTTAGTTAGTTAATTGGTTAGTTGGTTAGTTAGTTAGTTAGTTAATTAGTTAGTTGGTTAGTTAGTTAGTTAGATATAGATAGATATATAGATAGATAGATAGATAGATAGATAGATATAGTGAGAAAGAGAAAGAGAGAGAGAGAGAGATTATAAGTAATGTCAGATGAAACTGTCATGGCTAATACATTAATTCCAGTTTACTCTCTCTCTCTCTCTCTCTCTCTCTCTCTCTCTCTCTCACCTGTCTACCTGTCCGTCTCGCTAATTTGTGTGTCCGTTTCAAGCGACAGGTAATTTTGATATTAATTATCTTTTTCACCTGACCGCAGCAGGTGCACAGATTTTTTTGGCGTGTGTGTGTGTGTGTGTGTGTGTGTGTGTGTGTGTGTGTGTGTGTGTGTGTTGGTGTCGGTTCTTACCCACGCAAACACACACACACATTAATTATTCTCTTCGTTTTTACTCTTCATATACGTTCATAATATTACGGAAATAAATAAAAATAAACAAACAGACAAAGAAAATACAAAACAAAAACACGAATAAAACAAAAACTAAAATGGAAAAATAGAATAAAATGAAATGTTTGTGATGAGCGTTGGCAAGGCTGTTTGTTTTTGTTTGTGTGTTGGTTTGTGTGGTAAAATGTGTGTTTGTCCGTTTGTTTGTTAAGCTGATTATGGTTCGCTCCTGTCTGTTTCCCAAGTGACCGAAAACGTGTGTGTGTGTGTGTGTGTGTGTGTGTGTGTGTGTGTGTGTGTGTGTGTGTGTGTGTGTGTGTGTGTGTGTGTGTGTGTATGTGGGAAGACTAAGACTTAATTAACGTTGAAGGGCTTTATAAATACAATCAGAATCCTTATTATCACTTCACTCATTTTTCATTCCATTTTCCGAGAATTGTGAAGGTGTTTGTGATTGATAGAGTTGATTATGATTGAAGTGATAATCCTTTCCTTATGACTTAACTCCTCACCTTCTTTTCCCTTTTATCTTTCGTTTCTTCTCTCCCCTTCCCTTCCCTTCCCTTCCCTTCCCTTCCCTTCCCTTCCCTTCCCTTCCCTTCCATTTCCTTTCCTTTCCTTTCTTTTCCTTTCCTTCCCGTCCCTTCCCTTCCCTTCCCTTCCCTTTCCTTCCCTTCCCTTCCCTTTCCTTTCCTTCCCTTCCCTTCCATTTCCTTTCCTTTCCTTTCCTTTCCTTTCCTTTCCTTCCCGTCCCTTCCCTTCCTTTCCCTTCCCTTACCTTCCCTTACCTTCCATTATCTTCCCTTCCCTCCCCTTCCCGTCTCGTCCCTTCCCTTCCCTTTCCTTACCTTCCCTTTCCTTCCTTTCCCTTATCTTCCCTTCCCGCCTCGTCCCTTCCCTTCCCTTCCCTTCCTTTCCCTTCCTTTCCCTTCCCTTCCCTTCCCTTCCCTTTCCTTCCTTTCCCTTCCCTTCCTTTCCATCCCTACTTCATTCTCTCAATTCCTTTCCTTCCGTGTTTCTTCCTCCATTTCTATCACGCTTTCCTCCCTTCTTCCCTCCTTTCTTTCAAAATACCTTCCTTTCTCTCCTCTATTTCTCTTCTCTTCTTTACCTCCCTATTTATTACCCTTCCTTTACCTTTCTTCTCACCTTTCTCCCTCCATTCTGTTATTCTTTCCTTTTGACCTTTCGTTCTTTCAAAATACCTGTCTTACTCTTTTCTTTTCCTGTACCCTTCTTAAAGCATCTACATCATTCCCCTTTGCACTTATCGATCTCTCCTGTCATTCCTCTCTGTGTTGCCTTCCTCCCTTTTTCCAACCTTCTTCCTCTTCCTCCCTTTCCCTTCTCTGTCATTCATCCCCTCTCTTGTTCTTCCCTTTATCATTTCTCCAGCCCTCGTTTCATGCTTCCTTTTGTTGCCTTCCTGCCTTCCTCCTCTCCCTTCCTTCCTCTCCTTCCCCTCTCCTGCATCCTATCTTGCATCCCATTACTGCTAACTCCATCATCATCCTGCCATTATGACATTCCTCTCTTTGCTGTCTACATTCTTTCCTCAATCCCTCCTCTCCTACCTTTCCCTCTCCTCCTTTCCTCCTCCTCCCCTACCTTCCTTCCTCCCCTCCCTCCACTCTTCCCTCCATCCCTCCTCTCCTTCCTTTCCCTCTCTCCTCCTTTCCTCCTCCCCTACCTTCCTCTCTCCTCCATTCTTTCCTCCATCCCTCCTCCTCCTCCTCCCCCTCCTCACTTACCTTCCCTCCCCCTCCCCCTTAACTGACAAAAAGCAGGTAATGCGAAACATACCTGTCAGGGCTTTTAATTAACGGACAGGTAAAGAATACAGGTCGTCTCTCTCTCTCTCTCTCTCTCTCTCTCTCTCTCTCTCTCTCTCTCTCTCTCTCTCTCTCTCTCTCTCTCTCTCTCTCTCTCTCACTTGGGTTCGCTCTGTATGGTATTTTAAAGTCGGCCAGTTGCAAAGAGAAGAAAATGGGAATACTTTTTTTATGGGTAACTTTTGTGTCTTTTTTTAATATCCACGAAAGAGACCAAAAAGGAAGGAAGCGCCTATAGTCATTAGACGGGAGAAGAAGAGGGGGGCAGGGGGAGGGAGGGGGGCAGAAGGGCGGAGTAATGATGATAAAAAAAAAAGATGCTGATGAGTAACTACTGCTGTCGTGATTAAGAGATTTTTTTCCGATTTTTGGGAGAGATGAAAGTTTTCTATTTGTGAAGTTTTAGATATTTTTTTCAGTTTTCCTTGAAGAGTTAAGATGAGAAAATCGTACTTCCGCTAATTACTGAGGTGGATTAGAAAAAAAAATAACATCGCTCTGCATAACTTCCACGCAACATACAAGTCTTTCGATCTTGATTTCTTTATTTTTTCCTCGTGTAGAATAATATATAATTTTACCCTTCATTTGCAGTGTTATATTCAAAGCTCATGACGGACATTACTAATAGAGATAAATATGTCTTTTTACCGCCAATATTTATGTAAAAGGGAGTGTGTTTGTGTGTATGTGTTTACGTGTAAATGAAATCGTTCCCGGGCCATTATGTCGGGCAAGCGTGGTGAGAGGTGTGTTGGAAGCTGTGATTAGTCCCGGACAGGTGTGTTGAAAGGTGTGTTGGAAGCTGTGATTAGTCCCGGGCAGGTGTGTTGAAAGGTGTGTTGGAAGCTGTGATTAGTCCCGGGCAGGTGTGTTGAAAGGTGTATTGGAAGCTGTGATTAGTCCCGGGCAGGTGTGTTGAAAGGTGTGTTGGAAGCTATGATTAGTCCCGGGCAGGTGTGTTGAAAGGTGTGTTGGAAGCTGTGATTAGTCCCGGGCAGGTGTGTTGAAAGGTGTGTTGGAAGCTGTGATTAGTCCCGGGCAGGTGTGTTGAAAGGTGTGTTGGAAGCTGTGATTAGTCCCGGGCAGGTGTGTTGAAAGGTGTGTTGGAAGCTGTGATTAGTCCCGGGCAGGTGTGTTGAAAGGTGTGTTGGAAGCTGTGATTAGTCCCTGCAGGTGTGTTTAGAGGTGTGTTGGAAGCTGTGATTAGTCCCGGGCAAGTGTGTTGAAAGGTGTGTTTGAAAGGTGTGTTGGAAGCTGTGATTAGTCCCGGACAGGTGTGTTGAAAGGTGTGTTGAAGCTGTGATTAGTCCCAGGTAGGTGTGTTGAAAGGTGTGTTGAAAGGTGTGTTGGAAGCTGTGATTAGTCCCGGGCAGGTGTGTTGAAAGGTGTGTTGGAAGCTGTGATTAGTCCCGGACAGGTGTGTTGAAAGGTGTGTTGGAAGCTGTGATTAGTCCCGGGCAGGTGTGTTGAAAGGTGTGTTGGAAGCTGTGATTAGTCCCGGGTAGGTGTGTTGAAAGGTGTGTTGGAAGCTGTGATTAGTCCCGGGCAAGTGTGTTGAAAGGTGTGTTGGAAGCTGTGATTAGTCCCGGGCAAGTGTGTTGAAAGGTGTGTTGGAAGCTGTGATTAGTCCCGGGCAGGTGTGTTGAAAGGTGTGTTGGAAGCTGTGATTAGTCCCGGGCAGGTGTGTTGAAAGGTGTGTTGGAAGCTGTGATTAGTCCCGGGCAGGTGTGTTGAAAGGTGTGTTGGAAGCTGTGATTAGTCCCGGGCAGGTGTGTTGAAAGGTGTGTTGGAAGCTGTGATTAGTCCCGGGCAAGTGTGTTAAGAGGTGTGTTGGAAGGTTTTATTCATCACCTGAGCGGAGCAGAGAGACGAATTTGCTTTCCTATGTAAATCTTGTAGTTTAATTTACATTTACACAACTAATTTTCTTAACTCAGAGATTGCAATACTGACTGCACGTGTGTGTGTGTGTGTGTGTGTGTGTTGATGGACCGGCCAGAACGTTTTTTTTTTTTCATTGTTTTTTGATGTTTGGGAATGTCATTGTAGTGAGAATGTTCAAGCGAAGGGGAAAAACACACACACACACACACACACACACACACACACACACACACACACACACACACACACACACACAGAGAGAGAGAGAGAGAGAGAGAGAGAGAGAGAGAGAGAGAGAGAGAGAGAGAGAGAGAGAGAGAGAGAGAGAGAGTTCATTTTTATACGTTCATTTTTATATCCCTGAAGACAGAGAGGGAGGCTAAAAAGGTCGGAGAAGGGAGAGGTAGAATAAAGGGAGGGAGGAGAGAGAGGGGAAAAAAGGGTAAGGGAGGAAACGAGGGGAACTTGAGCTTCCTTCTGAGGCTTCCTGGGCTTTGAGAGAGAGGGAAAACTGCCTCCCCCCTCCACCCCCTTCCCTCCAAAGACCATGCCCCTGTCCTTCTTTCAATCCGCTTCCTCTTCCCTTTCCCCTTTCTTCCCCTCCTCCTCTTCCGTCCTCCCCTTTTGGTCTCCTTTATTCTTCTTCCTCCTCAAAGCATGTGTTCCCTATTTAATTCTCCCTCCTTTGTTTTGCTCCTCCTCTTCCTCTTCCTTCTTTTCTTCCTCTTTCTTCTCTTCCTCTTTCTTTTCTTTCTCTTTCTTTTTCTTCCTTCTCAGAAATGCTGCTACTTCAACTTCTACAACAATAAAAACTATAATCCACTACTACTACTACTACTACTACTACTACCACCACTACTACTACTACTACTACTATTTCTTATATAACACTCTTAATAGCTCTTGTATGTTTTCTGAATTTTTGTGTCCGATTTTTCAAGAGCAATATGAAGTGGAGGAAACGATTAAAAGACAGATTTTTCCCTTTGATATCAAGATCAATATTCCAATCATTTCGTCCCTGGCACATCACACACGAACCCTAGACACACAGACACACACGCACACGCAGAGGAAAGGTGTTTGTGTGTGTGCGTGTGTGTATGTGTATCGCTTTGTTGGTTTCAGTGCCATATTTGTTAGGATAGAAATCATTTTATACTTCGCCTTTTTTTTCCTATTTTCCTTTTGCATCTTTGTCCCCTTTTAGCGTATCTGTTCTTACCTCTCCCATGTTTTATTTTGTCCTCATTAAACCTTTACCTTCTAGCGATCATTGTCTCGTGTTTACCTTCATTTCTCATTAACCAGGAGAAGGAGGGATCGCTTAATGAGGACCCGGCACACCTGAGCGGTTGGGAAATTATCTCTCACCGGTGTGCGTTACCCAGGTGTGGTGAGAGAGAGAGAGAGAGAGAGAGAGAGAGAGAGAGGGAGAGAGGGAGAGGGGAAACAGATACAAAGGAACACCTGTCCTAATTGGCATCCACTCACCTGCCCACTGATTAGCTCGCCTTTCACCTGCCAGACTGAGATCACCTGTTACCTCCGTACGTCTTCTCTCCCTCCTCCTCCTCCTCCTCCGTAGTCCACTAAGCCAGCTGTTCCTATCCGTTAGTCCTGAATTAATAAGTTTCTCTGTTATTCAGTTTGTCCGTCGCTTTAACTCCATTGTTCCTCAAGTGAATTGTTCCGCACACACACGCACACACGCACACACTCGCACACGCACACGCACGCACTCGCACACGCACACACGGACTCACATCTCCTCTTTCTACATCTCGTTCTTGTCTTCCTTTCTCTCATCCTCCGTAACGTTCTTCTTCTTTTCCTTCCTTTTACCTCATCATCCTTTTTCTCATTCATATTCCTCCTCCTCTTCTTTCGTATCCGTCTTTCTCCTCCATTTTTTTACCTTTCTCCTCTTAATCCCTCTCTGCCTCTTCTTTTTGACCTCCTTTCCTTTTTTCTCCGTCACCTCCTCAACCTCCTCTATCCTCCTTCTCGTCTTCCTTCTCGCATAACCAGCGGGTATCAGGTAGTTCGGACTAATGATGGCGTGTCCTTCATCCTCCATCTCTTTCTTCTTCCTCAGTCTCTTCAAGGGAAAAATAAATCACTACTATCCATAATATTCCGTAATCATCATATTTATTCTTATTCTTACTCGAGTTATTTTAAGAGAGACCGCCCCGGTGCAACGCTAGAATACATGTGTCTGAATATATCCGTTTTCTTTTGGGTTTCTTCGCACAATGGAAATAAAACAGTCTGAGCTTTATTTTTATATCGCAAGAATAAGTGTGTATCTCATTGTATTTTCTTAGCCTTTCTCTTTTGGCTTTCCCTCAACGTCGCAAGCATAAGTCTGTGTCTGAATGCCCTTTCCTCTTGGCCCTCTCCGTAAATCGCAAGAACAAGTGTGTATTTCAAACCAGTATAAATATTTTTCCTTCCTGTCTTCTTATGTATCTAAATCTCCTTTCCTATCCTTTCCCTCTTGGCTTTCTCTCTACAACACAAGTATAAGCCTGTATCTGAATGTCCTTCCAACTTGGCCCTCTCTGTAAATAGCAAGAACAAGTGTGTATTTCAAACCAATATAAATACTTTTCCTTCTTGTCTTGGTATGTATCTAAATCTTCTTTCCTCTCCTTTCCTTCTTGGCTTTCTCTTTAAAACACAAGCATTAGTCTGTATCTTAATGTCCTTCCAACTTGGCCCTCTCTGTAAATAGCAAGAATAAGCCTGTATTTTAAACTTGTATATAAGAAAAAACTTGTCTTCCCATATATCTAAATCTTCTTTCCTATCCTTTCCCCCATTTGCCTTCTCTCTCCAAAGTAAGCATAAATCTGTGTCTGAATATACTCTATGCCCTCTCTGTACATCGCAAGTATAAGTCTCTATCTAAATCTTCTTTCCTATCCACCTCTCTTGCCTTCTTCTCAACAGAGCAAGCATAAGTCCGTATCTGAATGTCCCTTCCCTCTTGGCTGTCTCTCTGTATAGGGGAGCAGGTGACCCTTAAGTCTCTCGGCCCCTGCACGAAGGACATTAGAAGAGATTTGGGAGGAAAGGCAGATGCGAATGATGGAGGAGGAGGAGGAGGAGGAGGAAGAGGATCAGAAGGAGATGTGGCCAAAAAGGAACATGCTAAGGATGATATGGAGCAAAGAGTGATTGAGGAGGAAGAGGAGGAGGAGGAGGAGGAGGAGGGTTAGATGAAAGAGCTAAAGTAAATAATGCTGGAACCGAGGGGAAAGCAGAAGGAGGAGGAGGAGTAGGAAGAAGAGGAAGAGGGAAAGGGAAATGAAGATAAGGAGGAGGACGAGGAGGGTATAGACGAGGAGGAGGAGATAGTAAGAAAGAAACAAGGGCATGATGATATGAGGGAAGCAATGATGGAGGAGGAGGAGGAAGAGAAGGATTAGGAGGAGGAGGAGGAGGATCAGAGAGAAAGGGAGATGAAGGAGGAAGAGGTACAAAGCTAAAACAGGAGGAAGAGAAGGAAAGAGAAGAGATATTGGAATAGGTGAAGCAGGAGGTAGAGAGAGGAGGAGGAGGAGGAGGAGGAGGAGGAGGAGAAGAAGGCGGAGGAGGAGGAGGAGGAGGAGGAGGAGGATTCAGTATGGAAATTCAGAACTAGATAGAGGAGAGTCGATTATAAACATGTTTACACGGCGTGTGTGTGTGTGTGTGTGTGTGTGTGTGTGTGTGTGTGTGTGTGAGTGTGTGTGTGTCAAAATATGTGCTTTATCTTAATACTGACCCTCCTCTAATCATCCTCTTCTCCTCCTCCTCCTCCTCCTCCTCTTCTTCCTGCTTCTCTTCCTCTTCCTCTTCTTTCTCCTCCTCCTCTTCCTCCTCCTTTCTTTCGCATGTATTTGCTTTCCCTTTAACTTTATATCCATATTTGATTGTTCGTTTCCTCTTGTTCCCTCTTCCTTCTTCTCTCAACCCGTTCTTCCTCTTCATATTCCTTCCCTCCTTCCTTCCTTCCTTCCTTGTCTTCCCTTCGCTTCCCTTCCCTCTCCTTCCTCTGGTTACACACTCAAAACAATACCACAATTTTGTACTTTCTCTTCTCTCTTCTTCCTCCTCCTCCTCCTCCTCCTCCTCCACTTATCAACTTCCTCCTTCTCTTGTACTCAATATATCCCATCATCACGTCTTTTGTAAATCTATGGGTACTCTCTCTCTCTCTCTCTCTCTCTCTCTCTCTCTCTCTCTCTCTCTCTCTCTCTCTCTCTCTCTCTCTCTCTCTCTCTCTCTCTCTCTCTCTCTCTCTTCCCTATCTTGTCGCGATATTGAAAAAGAGATGAAGAAGGAGGGGAGAGAGAGAGAGAGAGTTGCAGGGAGGTGCGAAAAAGTGTGTGAGGATGTTTGAGGATAAGTAATGTTGATGTGTAATGATTATCGTGTGTGTGTGTGTGTGTGTGTGTGTGTGTGTGTGTGTGTGTGTGTGTGTGGAGTGCAGTTTACGTAAGCTTGTTATTCTTCGTAATGGTTATGTATATCAACATTCTTAGAAAAGCCTGACATAATAGGGAGGGTAAAAATACACACACACACACACACACACACACACACACACACACACACACACACACACACACACACATATTGCAATTTTTGTCAGGTGTTTTCTTCCTTTCACTCTTGCACAATGCCAAGGAATTCGGATATAAAAGTGGGAAAGGGAAAAATACTTCATTATGAAAAGCGTTGTTGACAGATATGCAGCGCAGGTGTGACGCCGCACCTGAACTTTGATTCGTAACAAAAACACAGAAATCTATTTTTCTCGTCCTTTGAATGATCATATAACTTTTAACACAAAGCTTCATTGAAATCCTTCCCCGTAACCTTTTGAAACACACAGATAACAAGCAGAAAAGCAGACGGGTGAGCAGACAAACAGAGTGCCTTGAAAACAATATCCGTCAGCAGGTCCGTCAGAGTGAGAGTCAGCAAGAGTGAGAGTCAGCAAGAGTGAGAGTCAGCAAGAGTGAGAGTCAGCAGGAGTGAGAGTCAGCAGGAGTGGGAGTCAGTAAGAGTGAGTCAGCAATAATCAATCAGCAAGACTCAGAAAGTTCCCAATAACCTTTTGGAGCCTAACAAATTTCGTTTTATACACAGAATTTTAACGCATCGTACAAGAACAAAGTCTGTAAATCTCTTTCCACATTTAACAACTAGCAGAATAATCAGCAAAAGTTTTTTTCAGCAATATTTTTACCTCTTTGCTATTGGTTGTATAGGAGGCGGAGATATACTTAAGCGGCAGTCTTGGCACCGACGCGTTAAACTCTACGGACACAGCCAGCCACGTTTACATTACTCAAGAGGTACTCAACAAAACTCTCTCTCTCTCTCTCTCTCTCTCTCTCTCTCTCTCTCTCTCTCTCTCTCTCTCTCTCTCTCTCTGATGGGGAGGATCAAAGTCGATGCCACAGTTACTCTTCCAAACACAAAGTCTTCGATATAAGGAAGTTTTCAAAATAGGCGATGTTCGATATAGGTGTACGCAGGCTTTGATGTGTGTGTGTGTGTGTGTGTGTGTGTGTGTGTGTGTGTGTGTGGTTATCGCTCGAGGACGTAACATAACATTCTATCATTTCTTTTGTACTTTCCCCTTCTCTCCTATTCCTCCTTTTATTACCCTTCTCGTCCTCCTCCTCGTCCTTCTGCTTCTCCTCCTGTTATCCCAAACCACAAGCCGTACCTCGATTTATTGCTTCCTTCCCTTTCTTTTCCTTCATTTTTCTTTCCTTGCCTTGTCTTACCTATTCTCCTTTTTCTCCTCTTTCTCTTCCTCCTTCTTTTAGTATTTCTGGTCTTTATCCCTTGCTTTTCTTTTTTTACCTACTGTTACATTCTCTTATTCCTCATCTTCCTTCTCCGCCTCTTTCTACTATTCCTCTTTCTCCTCTTGCTCCTCCTCCTCCTCCTTCTCCTCCTCCTCCTCAGGTAAGAACGTTCACCTGTTGAAAAGGAAATCAATCTACTTTTTGCTTCAATCATTCACTCGTCTGATCGAAGGTTTCAAGTTCTTTGTATTTATTATCTCTCTTGCACTTCCTTCCTTCCTTCTTTCTCTCTTCCTTTCTTCCTTTCTTTTCTCTCTTTTCTTTCTTTCCTTTTTTCTTTCTTTTTGTGAGTCTTCTTACTTACTCGTGTTGTATTTGTTGTTATTTTTAATTTTATTGTTTTTTGCTCTTTCGTTTTTATTTATCTTCGTTTGTAATCTGTTTCTCTTTGTTTTCTTCTTTTTCGTTTTGTTTTTATCTTTATTTCTACTTCGTTACAAATGGGAGTAATAAAAGAGAGTAATGAAGAGAGAGAGAGAGAGAGAGAGAGAGAGAGAGAGAGAGATTTTTTATTCATTCCTCAAACGGTAAGCACGCAACGTCTCTCTCTCTCTCTCTCTCTCTCTCTCTCTCTCTCTCTCTCTCTCTCTCTCTCTCTCTCTCTCTCTCTCTCTCTCTCTCTCTCTCTTCTCTCTCCCTCTTTTTATCGCAATTCCCTTTTATCCTCCCTTTCGTAACTTCTACCTTGTCCTACTCTCTCCCTATTTATATCATCTCTCCCCTTCTATTCCCCTCTTTCGTATTTTTTTCATATTTTCTTTCTCATTTTTTTCCTTTACTTCTTGCTTTTATTCGCTCTTATGGTTTTGTTTTGGGTATTTTTCTTTGTTCCTTTTGACACCGTTATTTTAAAGCGTCTCTTCTCATTATATTTATCTTATTCTCGCTCTTCTTGTTTTCTTTTTTTCTTGTTTGAGTTTTTTTTCTTTTGTAACGTGTCCAGTTTTCTTCTTTTCTTACTTTCTTCCTCTTCCCTTCCTACCCTCTGCTCTCTTTTATATTTTATTTTTATTTTATGCCTCTCCTTTGCTGGTTTTCTATCTGTGTTTCTTTTTATCTTGTTTCTCTCTACCTGCCCCAAAGCGTTCGTCTTCTGCTTCACTTCTTCCTTCCCTTCCCTCTTCCTTCCTTCCTTCGTTCCTTCCTTCCTTCCGTACGTTCATTCCCTCATTTTTTTCTTTTTTATCCGTTTTCACACCAGTTTTCCTTCCTTTTCTCTCTCCTATCTTTCTTCACCTCTGCTGTCCTTCTTTCCTTCTTCCCTTCCTTCCTTCTCTCCTTCGCTTTTCTATCATTCTTTTATGTTTTATTTTCTCATTTATTTGATCAATTTTCACACCCTTTCCCTTCCCTTTACCTCTCCTATCTTTCCTCACCTCAACGTCCTTCCTTTCTCCCTTCCACCGTTCTCTCTTTTCCTTCTTCTTTCCCCTTCCTTCCTCCTCTTCCTCCCTTCCTTCCTAGACCAAGAAGAGGAGATAAGCCTCTTCTATGCCTCCACCAGAGATAACGCACATGTTCCCAAGAGGAGGAGTTGGAGGAGGAGGAGGAGGAGGAGGAGGAGGAAGAGGAGGAGGAGGAGTTAGTAATGGATGGCAGGAAGGAAATGAGGAAGGAAGGAAGGAAGCGAAGATGTTGAATCGCTTAGACCTTAGTGTGTGTGAGTGTGTGTGTGTGTGTGTGTGTGTGTGTGTGTGTGTGTGTGTGTGTGTGTGTGTGTGTGTGTGTGTGTGTGTGTGTGTGTGTGTGTCAATTACCTCACAGCTTGACGCAACTTGTTTCTTCTTGTCTGGGTTTCTGTCTGTCTGTCTGTCTGTCTCTCTGTCTGTTTTCCGATATCCTGACTAATAATGATAGGCAAAGGAAGGTATCATGAACTCTCTCTCTCTCTCTCTCTCTCTCTCTCTCTCTCTCTCTCTCTCTCTCTCTCTCTCTCTCTCTCTCTCTCTCTCTCTCTCTCTCTCTCTCTCTCTCTCTTCACTGGTTGAGTTATAAGGCAAGAGAAGGGGAAAAACAGGTAGCGAGAGAGAGAGAGAGAGAGAGAGAGAGAGCACAATTACATTTCAAACCCGGATATCCAGAGGTGAGGGGATTATTTCCAGGCTAATGCAGCGTTGAGGGTGAGGGGAAAGTGAGAGGAAAGTGAGGGAGACTAAGGGGAAAGAGAGTAGAAGGGGAAAAGGTAGTGAAGCGGAGGGAAAAAGTATCGGGAAGAAACGGAAAGGAGGGGAAGGAGAGGGGAGGAAATGGAAGTAGAGAAAGTAGGGAGGATAGAGGGAAAGTTTAGGTTAGGAAGAAGAGGAGGAATTGAAAAGGAAGGGGAAAAGAGGGATGGAAGTAGAAATGAAGGAAGAATGGAAGGTAGAGGGAAACTTTAGGTTGAGAGGAGGAGATAGAGGAAGAGAAGAGTAAATAGGAAATGGAGAGGTGAGTTTAGGTTAGGAAGAGGAGTAAGAGGAGGAGGAAGAAGGGGAAAGGAAAGGGAAAAGAGGGATGAAAGTAGAAATGAAGGGAGAATGGAAGCTAGAGGGAAAGTTTAGGTTGAGAGGAGGAGGAAGAGAAGAGTAAAAAGGTAATGGAAAGGTATGAATAGTGATTTAAAAAAGAGCAAAGAAAAATAAATGAACAAAAAAGAAAACACGAAGAATATCAGTTCATGCCAAAAAGTATTCAAAGAAAAATGAGGAGAATAAAGATGCAAATAAACACAATACAAAAATAATATAGATGAAGAAGAGGAGAGGAAGAGGAAGAGGAAGAGGAGGTGTAAAGTGAAGTTAATGAAAGGTTACGAGGTAGTTTGAGAGCAGCCTTCATTTGACAGTATTCCCTCCTGCCTCCGACGTAAATAATTTTATGAGGGGAGGATCACAACACCTCTCCTTCTTATTTTGATCCTCTTCTGCTTGCTCGGTCAAATATTAGCAGAAACACCACCAGGGGTTTCTTCTGTTTGTTTAATCTCTGTCTTTCGGCCACTCCTCTAATTCTTTTTAGGAGCAGTGAGTAGCGGACTTTTTTTTCATATTTGTTTCCTTTTTAATGCCCTTGAAATGACTCCTTTGCTGTAAAAAAAAATACCCTTGGGCTGTTTTCCTGGACTGTAAAAAAAATGGTTAATGAAAGGCACATAAGGTAGTAAGAAGCTGTGAGTTGCATGAGGAGAATAAGGAAAGAAGGAAGGCAATTATTGGGAAACTGTGAGGTAGTTATGAGAGGAAAGAAGGTGTAGGAAATTAATGGGTAGGGAAGCTCATTATGAGTGTTTGGAAGAGATAAAGCGTTGATGAAAGAAATAATTAGTTTGAAGTTATAGAAAATATTGAAAGGTTTATGTGAAAAGATAACTATGTGTAAAAACGAATAAAATAGCAGTGACTATTTAAGAAACAAGTAGATATTAGAAATGGAGGGAAAGTTTATGTATCAAAAGGAAAAAAAAACTGGGGAATTATTACAAAGTTGACATGAAAAGATTGTATGGAAAAGTGCATGAAAATTAAGCAAAGGGAAAAAAAAGAAAGGAACGAAAATGAAAACAAAAACAAAGAAAAAGGTGAAAACGGCAGATTATGAAAAAAAAGATGTTCCAATAAAGATAGAGATTAAAAAATGAAGATAAATCAGAGTAATAAAAAAAAGATTAATGCAGATGAAGACTGCCAAAAAGTAGGAGATGAAAATGAGAAACTGCAAGAACGAACGAGGAATTCTGAAGATGAAAAAAGAGAGGAGGAGAAGGAGGAAGAATTATGAGATTGAGCGAATGAGTGAGAGGCAAACGAGGCACTAAAGATGAGGAGAAGAAGAAGGTGTAAGAGGAAAACTAAATAATGGAATGGGAGTAAGAAGTGAGAGACTGGAAAGGAGACACATAAAAAAGATACGAGAGAGAGAGAGAGAGAGAGAGAGAGAGAGAGAGAGAGAATGCATATGAATAAAGAAAGGGGACAAAAAGGACAGTAAAGGAAATGTGTGACGGAGATTATGGAGGAGGAGGAGGAAGAGGAGGAGGAGGAGGAGGAGGAGGAGGAGTGTTTTCTTCTTTCTCCAGTTAACCTTTGACCCAAGAATGAGTTGCGAGAGAGAGAGAGAGAGTATTTCTTCATCTCTCTCCCTCTCTCTCTATTTCGTTATTCTCATCATCATTCTTTTTCTTTCTCCCCTTCGTTGTCATATTTTTCCCTTCTATCTCCCTCTTCTTCCTCATCCTTCCTCCTCCTCTTCCTCCTCCTCTTCCTCCTCCTCCTCTCACAGTTAGGGTAGGTCTCAAGTTACAAGCCTATACCTACGAACTCGTGTGTGTGTGTGTGTGTGTGTGTGTGTGTGTGTGTGTGAGAGAGAGAGAGAGAGAGAGAGAGAGAGAGAGAGAGAGAGAGAGAGAGAGGCTTGGATCTGGGTGAACATTCAGAAATATATAAGCAAACATAGTAAACCCGAACAGTATTGAATTTGAGGCGTATGGAGTGTGTGCCTTTGATCTTGGAAAGGGAAAGTAAGGTGTGTAAATTAATATGTAGAAACGGCCTTACCTGAGAGGGATAGATTTGCATAAGGTAGAGGAAAGGTAGGGGAGTAGATTTGTATAAGGTATTGAATTTGTATAAGGTAGTGTATAAGGTATTGGGTTTTTATAAGGTAGTTTTTTTTTTTGCCGCAAAGGAGTCAGTTCAAGGGCATAAAAAAAGGAAACAAATATGAAAAAAAAGCCCGCTACTCACTGCTCCTAAAAAGAGTTAGAGGAGTGGCCGAAAGATAGGTCAATTTCGGGAGGTATTGAAGGTATTGAATTTGTGTGAGGTACTGTTTTAGGTAAAGGTATACATTTTTTTAGGTGCTGAGAGTAGCGCCCTTAGGCTCTCTTGAACGACCCCGGCCCGGTAGTGGCGCTGGCGAATCTTATTTATAGTGGCTGCCGTGATGAATGACCCTTCCTTGACCCATGCTGAAGTTACGGTTGTTTAAAGATCTGGGCAGCATGCGGGTAATCTTCCTCCTCTCGCCCATGGTTGAAAATTGCCAGCGTTTTTTGGTGGGATTCGAACCAAGGCACAGGGGTTACTACGGCCGCACGCTGATCGCTCGGCTGTTTTGGTCCTCTTGTGGCGTTTTTTTTCTTAAGGAAGTTGCGTGATATGATGTTGTTTTCTTACTCTGTTTTGGTTTTTGTTTTCTTTGTTGTTTTCCCTTGCTTGGTTATGTGAGGAGGAGGTGGAGGAGAAGAAGGAGGAGGAGGAGGGAGGAGGAATTTGGGTAAATGGTCACACCACCACGCTAATCCTCCTCCTTCCCTCCCTCTCCTCTCCTTTTCCTCCTCCTTTCTTCCTCCTCCTCCTCCTCCTCCTTCTCCATCCATTTTACCTACGCCTTCCCCTCCCATTCTCCCTCTCCTTCCCTCCCTCCCTCCCTTCGCTTCAGGACCCGGAAATAAGGGCGCGAGAAAAGCAGAGAGAGCAGGATTTTTTTTTTTTTTTTTTTGCTGTCTTGTGTTTTTGTTTTCAGGTCTTATCCGTGTTTCTTCCTCCTCTCTGTGTGTCGTCTTTGTCGCTGTGTATTTTTTTTATGTTTTTCTTGGTCTTGTTTGTGTGTGTGTTTGTGTGTTTGGTGGGATTTTGTTAAGCTCTTGTTTCATTTTCTCTTCCTATACTTTTTTTTGTCTTTCGTTATAATTCTTTGGCCTTCGTTTCCTCCTCCTCCTCCTTCTCCTCGTCTTTCCAATCTACCTTCTCTCCCTTGTCTTTCTATTCAATATTTTTATTTATCTACTATTTATTTCTCTATTAACTACTTCTACAATAACAGCAACTACTATTACTACCAGTACTTTCACTCCTACAAAAACACCAACAAAAACAACTACTACTACTACTACCACTACTACCAACTTTACAACTACCACCACTACTACTACCACTTTTACTACTACAACCACTACTTTTACTATTTTTTAAGTAGCCACGGATGAACGGGCAACAGGAAGTAACCCACACAATAATAATTTCGAAGGGAAGTCACGCAGCAAAGACTTCTATAACTCGCTTCCAACTTTTGACAACAAGCCGCCAGCACGTTAGATCCGCCTTGGCAACGCTAACTACGGTGGTGAACGAGCGAAGTTTGAATTTCTATGAGGCTTACGAAGGCCCGTGTTCTATGGGGCTTTCGGTTTTCACAATAGATATTTTCAAAGGCCGCAAAGTTGTTTAGTCGGGTTCTCTTGAGTGGTTTTTCATTTTCATGGTGCAGAGGACGTGTCAGGCTATCACTAGGCGCGTAAAACTACCCATAGGAATACTAATACAGCCTATACGAAAGCCTATGCAAATGTAGGTGTGTGAGCCCTGAAATGGTTGAGATTATTGGCCTTATAATCATCTTTTTCTACTACTACTACTACTACTACTACTACTACTACTACTACTACTACTACTATTTCTTTCACTGCCCTAACTTCTACTAATTAGGATAAGTTAAGGTGTGTTTTTTCCTCAATTTAATTCGTTTCCTTTTTCTTTAGTTTTAATCTCGTATTTATGGATTTAAAGTGAACGAAACAAATCGAAAACAGACGCTCTCTCCACCCTCTCTAACGTAAACATTTCTTCATAATTATTTCATTTTCTTGATAGCGATCTCTTCACTTTTCCTAATGAGAAGGTAATGAGCTGCGTTTACAGATTTAAATAGCTTTCCTTTAGACGTCAAGTTAATTCACAAGTTGGTGTTCTATTTCTCTTACACGTTTTCTGTGGGTCAAAGAGTGTGAAGGAATTTTCGTTTTTTTTCTGTTCCACGTGTTTTAGTTTCCCTCTCCTTCCCATTTTCTATTTTCACTTTTCTCCCCTTCTCCCCATTCTCTTTTATCCTACCATTATTTATTGATTTTACATACCCATTGCGTTTCTTTCTTTCCTTCTTTCTTTCTCTCCTTTCTTTTCTTTCTTTCTTTTTATCTATCTAAGTCAGTCTCTCTCTCTCTCTCTCTCTCTCTCTCTCTCTCTCTCTCTCTCTCTCTCATCTATACGTGTTTACCTGTCTTAATATATCTACAAGTTGTTTTTTTCTATTTTTCTATAACTCGTTTTCTCGAGGAATAATTATGCGTAGGAAGGTAGAGGACGCCCACTATATCTGCTTACCTGCCTCTCCCACGCTGATTAGCTACACCTGGCCGGGGATTAGAGTGAACACCTGGCTATATAAAGCATTTCCATTACCGTTGGTCTTATCTAATTAGCTTTTTTTTGTAGCTAATGTCTATTTTCGTCCGTTAATTTTGTTCATTATGTTTTTGTTTTCATTCTGGCTATTTCTGTTTCTCTCTATCTTTTTTTTTACTCCTTTTTGTCACACACGCACGCACATTCACGTTTATTTTGTCCATTAAATGTTTGTTGCCGTCTAATTCTCTGTGTTTATCCTTGTTATACGCACACACACACACACACATCTCATATCGTTCTCATTACGCCATCACCTACCTGTCGAGCCTCTTAATTAATTCCAGGTAGTAAACAGGTACTCTGAGCCTCAGGTAATTGGCGGGCATTTAAACTAACCACGTGACCTCCTAAAAATAAAAACTCACCTACACGGACCGCTGATTTAAAGGTGTGTGTGTGCGTGTGTGTGTGTGTGTGTGTGTGTGTGTGTGTGTGTGTGTGTGTGTGTGTGTGGTTGACTCTTGAAGGGAGAAAAATGCAAATAAAGTTTTCCGGGTTAAGAACGAGGAACTGATTTACATAAGTTTACGAGAGAGAGAGAGACGCTAAAGGTGCATAAGATTGGGAAATATTGACAACATAAAAGAAATTGCGAAGAAGGAGAAAGAAAAATTAAAATATAGAGAAAGGGAAGGAGAGGAAAACAAAGAAATACACGGAATGGGAAGGCGAAGAAAACAAAAATATGAAAAATGGGAAATAAATGAATAAGAAATGAAAGCCATGGATAAAAAACAAAGAAAATGGAAAGAGAAATGAAGCAGAGAAGAGAGGATACAAAACGAAAGGTATAAATAAGAAATGAAAAGAAGATGGAAAGAGAAAATAAAGCAGGGAACGAGGGGAAGTTAGGTAAGGGGAAGAGGGGTCATGATGGGGTGAGGGAGGAAGGGGGAGAGGAAAGGGGGGAAAGGGGGAGGTGCAATAAATAAGAAATAGAAAGAAGATCGAAAGAGAAAATATAACAGGGAAGGGGACGAAGTTAGGTAAGGGGAAGAGGGGTCATGATGGGGTGAGGGAGGAAGGGGGAGAGGAAGGGGGGGGAAGGGGGGGAGAGTACAATAATAGTAAGGTAGGAAGGTGACACAAACAGGTGGATAAGTGACGTTCCTCAGCAACACCTGTCAATACCAGCACCAGGAGGAGGAGGAGGAGGAGGAGGAGGAGGAGGAGGAGGAGGAGGAGGAGGAGGAGGAGGAGGTATATGATTAGTTCGAGAGAAGGGACACTAGAATGGAGAGAGAGAGAGAGAGAGAGAGAGAGAGAGAGAGAGAGAGAACAATAAGAGGAAGCTGAGAAACACGAAAAGAAAATGGGAAATCGAGCGAAAGGAGGATAGAAGAAGGAGGAGTTGGTGGAGGAGGAGGAGGAGGAGGAGGAGGAGGAGGAAGGCTGATCTAGAAATAGCTAAAGGAAGGAAAAAAAAAAGTAAAGAAATGGTTAAAAAAGTATGTGAAAAAAAGTAAAAAAAGTAAAAAAGTATAAATAAAGTATGCGAAAAGAAAGTAAAGTAAATGTGTATGTTCGTATGTATGTATCTGTCCAGCCTGTCTCTGTGTTAACCTGTCTTTATTTTATTTCTTTTATCTATTATCACAAATTCTTCAACTAACTTTAATTCTCAGCCTTTTTTTTTCAAATAACTTTCCTCCCTTCCAAAGTTTCAGAGGGCTGTTAATTTTCGATCATAATATATTCCAGACTTCACGAATCTTCTTTTTCTTTCTCGGATTTAAGTTTTCCGTCCTCCAGAATTTGTAATATCGGGATTTTATGAGTCGCGGATTTCGGATTAGCGTTTTTTCTTTCATGTTTTGTTCGTGTTGGTGCGTGTGTGTGTGTGTGTGTGTGTGTGGTTATCTGTCTGTCTCTTTCTTTCTGTCTATTTATATCTATTTCAGTGTGTTCCTTTGCCTGTCTACCTGCATTTTCTCTTTCTTTATTGCTCCTGTCTTTCGTAATGTCTTGGCTATTTTTATGTATTTTTGGTTCTCTGTGTCCGTCTTTGTCTCTTTGCTTTAGTCTGTCCTGTTTTCGTCTGTCTGTTTCTTTGTGTTACCTCATTATATATACTTCATTATATATTTCTGTCCCTTTGTCTCCTCGTCTCTTGATCTCTCGTCCTGTTTGTATATCTGTCTGCCTCTGTCTTTTTCTGTGATCTTGCGTGACTGTCTCTTGTCTCTAATTTCTCGGTTTCTGTCGCTCCGTCTTTCCGTTTCACTCTCGTCCTGTCTGTCTGTCTGTCCCCGTCCAACACTCAATCATCGTCAGCGTTAGCAACAAGTTTCCATTACGCTTTCACAGATTTTCTTGTTGACATTTCAGAGATTTTCAGCCACTTTGAAAGGCTCCACTTTTTGCCCTCCTCTCCGTCCTTCTTTTCCTCCGTTTTTCCTCCCTCCCTCTCACACGTTCTCTCCTTTCTTCCTTCATCCCTCGCTCCCTCCCTCCCTCTCTTCCTAACACTTTCACTCTCTCGCTCAATCCTTTTTTTTTCTCGCTCCCAATCCTCCTTTTTCTTTGCCTGTTTAAGAGCTTTGCGTTTGCGTGTAGGGATTTTTTTTTCTTTTTTGGTGGACGCTTTTGCAAAAATATTTGGGACGTCGCCAACATGAAAAAGAACAACTTGTTTTGAACCTTTTGAGGGGCAGAAGGAAGGACGGACGGGCGGAAGGAAGGAAGGAGGGAAGGATGGAAGGAAGGAAGGGGAAGTGAATTTAGGGAGGGAGAGAGAGCAGGAGGAAGGATACGACGGAGGATGGGAAGGAGTGAGGGTGGAAGGGAAGGATGGAAGGAAAGAGAGAAGAGACAATGAGGAGTAAGGGAATTAGAGAGAATGAAAGTGGAGGAACATAATAAGGGAGAGGAGAGACGAAAGAGGGAAGAAAGGAAACAAGAAAGGAAGGAAAGAATGGAGGAAAATAAGGAAGGAAACCGAAAAAAAAGAAAAAAAATAATTAAGGAAAAATGAAACGAGAAAATAGAGAAAAAATACTGGAGGTCACGGA
>NC_066533.1:14790934-14845934 GCF_024679095.1 Eriocheir sinensis
TCTTGCAGACATTTTTGGGATATATGAGCGTTTTTTTTTTGTATTATAATAATCTTTTCCTTTACGTATGCAACATTTCTCTGGCGTATTTACATTTTTTTTCATTTTATATTCACCTTCTTCCAGACCGCTTTGGGATATATGAGCGTTGTTTTTTTTTTAATAATCTTTTCCTTTACGTAAGCAACATTTTTTTGGCATTGTTCCCGTTCTTTGCTTTTTACATATCCCTCCTTCTTGCAGACTTTTTTTTCAATACATATTAATTTCTTTTCCTTAGATTTATTAACGGTTTCTTTTTTGGTATTATAATAAGCTTTTCCTCTACATATGCATAATTTGTTTGGCATATATACCGGGTTTTTTTTTTTGCATTTTACATAAACCTTCTTTCTTGCAGACCTTTCTTTCAATACATATTCATTTTTTTCCTCAGATTTATTAACGTTTCCTTTTTTTGGTATTATAATAAGCTTTTCCTCTACGTATACAACATTTCTTAGGCATATTTTCTGTTCTTTCCATCCTACATATCCATCAGAGCGTTTTTTTTAATACAAATTCATTTCCTACATTTTAAAACACCATGAAATTCAACTCTACAGAACTTTTGCGGCAATTTTCAACCTGGAAACAAACACGAAAAGAGAATCTGCTTGGTTTGTTTTGACTTTGTTTCCGCACCAATTACTGTTATAAATTAGGTCAGGCTTTTGTGACGAACCCTTTTTGAATTCACAAATGTGCTCTACTAACAAACATACACACATATTACTCATTTTCCTTCGCGTAAATGAAAACACAAAATTAACACTAAACGTAAACTCCAGTTGAATCCTTATCTGCACTCAATCCCGATTCTCTTTTGTTTTGTAGCGGCTTAAAAAACAGAATAAAAGAAGGGGAATAAAAGAATAAACCGGTGAGAAGGTTAAAAGAGGAAAAAACTAAACATAACTTGCCCCCTTGCACATTGGAGTCAGAGGCAATATAGGAGAGTATCCCATAACAATGCAGCCGTTTTCTCTGGTGCCCCGCGTGACGTCACAGCGCCGGGTGATCGATATAACGTGACGCTGAACGGACGATTGGCTGTGGTAGGCGACGCAACGCTATGACGAGCGTAAAGCGGTCTAGAGGGAGCTGTGTTATCGTGTTTGTCTGCCCTTGTGTATTAATCAGGTGTTTGTGTGTATGTACGTGTGTATGTGTGTGGGGGGGGGGAAGGGGTGGGTGGGTGGGGGGGGAGGTATTCATATAAGCGTAAAAATATAATTGTAGTCGATGGAAAGAAATTAATTGACGGATAATCATTGGGGTCTTTTGATGTTTCCTTTGTTGCGAGTTGGCATGATAATGACGCCACGACTCCTGCTAGTGTTGTTTTTGTTGTTGTTTGTGTTGATGTTGTTGTTGTTGTTGTTGTTGGTGGTGGTGGTGGTGGGGGTGGTGTTCTTGTTCTTCTTCTTTGTCTTCTTCTTCTTCCTCTTCTCCTTCTTCTTTCCGTTTTTATTATCATCATTAGTAGTAGTAGTAGTCGTAGTAATGGAGGTGGTAGTCGTAATAGTAGTAGTAGTAGCAGTAATAGTAATAGTAGAAGTCAATTTATCAGTATTTTATTAACTACCCCTACAAATATAATAAAGTCTCCATCATTACCACCTTTCTCAATTACTTTCGCCTTCATCACCTTCACAATTACCATTAACACCTTTAATTAATGACTCCCCTTCTGTCTCCCCCGCAGGTCAGTACCAGGTGTCCTCCTCCTCCTCCCCCGTGTACCGATGGAGTGGTGAGTACCCTGTGTGTGTGTGTGTGTGTGTGTGTGTGTGTGTGTGTGTGTGTGTGTGTGTGTGTGTGTGTGTGTGTTTTGGAAAGTTACCCTATGCTGGTTCCTTTTCGCCGTAGTAGAGTGAGTTTTCTTTTTATTCCCATTTTATTACGAGACTTTCTGTATTTATTTATTTTGTCGTATTTGTATGTCTTTATTTGTGCAATTATTCATGGACTTCTTATGTATTTTGCTTTCTTTCACTTCCTGTTTTGCGTCGTTCACACTTAATATATCTTTCCTTTATTCTAATTTCCACGATATAGATTTTTTTTTTCGGAGCGAGAAAAAAAAAAGGTCTTGAATCTCCTCGTATATAACTGTGAAATTTCCTCGATTGTTGTTTTCTATCTTTTTTTTATGGCGACAATGAATGTTTCCCAAAATTTCCAGGATTGTTGCTTTTATCTTTCAAGCCGTCAATGAATGCTTCCCAAAACTCCCGGATTGTTAATAATTTGTCGCTCAACAATCAAAGGTCTCGCAAATTGCCCCGATTGTTGATTTTTATTTTTCTATGGCGACAATGAATGCTTCCCAAAATTTCCAGGATTGTTGCTTTTACTTTTAAGCCGTCAGTGAATGCTTCCCAAAATTCCCGGATTGTTAATAATTTTTCGCTCAACAATCAAAGGTTTCGCAAATTGCCCCGATTGTTGATTTTTCCTTTTTTAGGGCGGCAATGAATGTTCCGCGTATTGTTAATCCCATAAATGTGTTTTTCGTTTAATCCCTTTGTTTTTAAGCTTTGCGGGATTACTGTAAAATTATTAATTACTCAACAACGGGCATGATTGATTGAGGTTACTGTTGGTGCTGCGTATTTTTGTTATTTTTCTTCTACTTCATCCTCTCGCTCCCTTTCCTTTTTTCAACCATTTCTTCTTTTATTTCCTTCATCTTTGTTTCCCTTCGCTTTCCCTCATTTGTGTTATCTTATGTATTTTTGCGTATTGCTTCCACCTCCTCTTCTCCATCCCTCTCTTCCTTTTTCAATGTTTTCCCCTCCTTTTCCCCTCATATTTCTTTCCCTTCATTTTCCCTCATTTGTTTTATCTAGTGTATTCTTCCATGTTCCTTCCCTCTCCTCTTCTCCCTCCCTTTCTTCCCTTTTCAATCTTTTTCCCTCCTTTTCCTCATATCTTTGTTTTCCCTTCATTTTCCCTCATCTCTGTATTCCCATTTTCCTTTTTTATTTGGTTCCTGGTTACCCCTCTCACTTTTCCTCCCTTCAGTTCCTCCCCTCTACCATTTTCCCCCTATTTTCCCCTCATCTTTGTTACTCGTCCCTCTTATCTTTGTTCAGTACCCCTCCTTTACCCTCTCTCCCTCTACCTCCTCCCATCCTTACCTTTTCCCCTCATTTCTCCTCATTTATGTTCCCCCCATTTTCCCTCTCACATTTCTTCCTTTCCATGTTCCATCTTCTCTTCCCTTTCCCCTTTTTCGTCTGCCCTCTTTACCACTAACTTCCCCTTATCGTTGTTTCCTCATTTCCTTGTTTCCGCCTTTCTCTCTTCCCTCCACCATCCTCTCGTCTCCCCTTTTCCCCTCTCTCCTTGTTATCAGTTATGTTACTGTGTTGATATGAGCGCTGTGTGGGCAGTAAGCTAGTATGCTAATTTTCCTGTTTTCTCTTATCGAATATCGCCTTTTAGTTCTTCATATTTCTCACCACTGTTATTTTTGCTTAAGATTATCAAAGTTACCCTCCGATTCACCAATAGTGTTAACCGATTCACTGTTCTCGTTTCGGATTTAGAAGGGAAAACCGTCTTAAAATTGTTTATACTTTTTATGTAAGGTTAAAGAAAGGATGGTGTTTTTTTTTTTCGCTGTGATTCAAATGTGTTTTTTTTTTTGGTTATTGTTATTTCCCATTTCTCTTTCTCTTCGTTATTGTCAGCTTTCATGTGTCCCCCGTTCGCTTTCTCTTCCTCTCCTTATCTTGCTTCTCTCTCTCCCTCTCCCTTCTCTTCTCTCCTTCCGCCGTTTTACTCTCAAGAAGCGCTTTCATTTAATTTGTCTTTTTCATTCTTCAAACGTTCATGTCCACCCTCTCCCGTTCTCTCTACTGTCCATCTGTCAATCTGTCAGTCTTTCTCTCACCTGTGTTGTCTGTCTATTCCTGTAAGCCTCTCTCTCTCTCTCTCTCTCTCTCTCTCTCTCTCTCTCTCTCTCTCTCTCTCTCTCTCTCTCTCTCTCTCTCTCTCTCTCTCTTTTATCTTCTCTCCTCTTCCCCTTTCATCTTCTGTTTCCTTGATTAAGCCTGCTAGCGTTCTCGCTCTCTCTCTCTCTCTCTCTCTCTCTCTCTCTCTCTCTCTCTCTCTCTCTCTCTCTCTCTCTCTCTCTCTCTCTCTCTCTCTCTCTCTCTCTCTCTCTGGCTCTCTCGCTCTCTCAATTATTTAATCATTTTCTATATATATATATTTTTACCTTTTACATACATCATTTTTTTTCCTCTCCAAGCGGTTCATTTATAACAAAACGATTTATGCATATGCCAGATTGCTCGTTCGTAGAAAGGGGAGAGGTACGTGACTCCCCTCATTCACCTACGGACGTATATTGCATTGGTTCTCGGAAGTGAAAAGTAGAAATGATTTGATGAAGTCCATATCTTGTATTACGGGCGATATATACACGCTCGTGATGTATATTCTTTTTATTGTTTTGTATACATTTTCCCGTGTTACAGAAGCGATATTAATTTTTCATGTATTGCTAATTTCTAAAGGGGCAATACATGTTTGAGCTATTATTGCTGTGTATTTAATATCGGTGTTTTAGGTCCTGGAAATTATCAAAAAGAAAACTGAAGAAAAGATCAGGAAAAAAAGAGTTAGAATGAGGTGTGATGAAGGGATGAAAGAGGAGGAGGAGGAAAAGGAGAAGGAGGAGGAGTAAGCTCAGAGATAAGACTGATAGGAAGATAAGGGGAGATAGGGTCAAGACTGTATTGAACTAAAAAAAAGAGGAAGAGGAAGATAAGAATAAAGCTGAGAGACAGGAATGATAAGAAGCGAATAATAAGCATAAGAAGTGGAAGAGGGGACGAAAGTGAGAGAGTAAGAGGAGGAAGAGGAGGAGGAGGAGGAAGAGGAAGAGGAGAGAGTTGTGCTTAAACCCCCCTCCTCTTTTGCATCATATTCAGCTGGCGTTGATGTGTGTGTGTGTGTGTATGTGTGTGTGTGTGTGTGTGTTCCCGCGTGTACACCCTTTCATTTCCATATTGATGAGGTGATCATCCTAACCCTTCCTGACGGACACTCGACCAGACCCGTCTCACACACACACACACACACACACACACACACACACACACGCACGCACACGCACATTTACATCGATACTCCTCACCAAGAAAAGAGGGGGTTCACACACACACACACACACACACACACACACACACACACACACGTACAGAATGGCCGTGTCACAACAGGCGAAGTCACCCAAGAGTAAGAATATATCCATTTTCTAATTGTCGTCTCCATAGAAAGTGATGCTTCTAAAGGCTAACTCATCCATATCGTGCGCCTCGTAGTGTGCGAGGGAGAGGTTCTATTGCGTCTTGATTCAGTTAGAAGTACGATGTATGTCTGTGTTAGAATAGTACATTGGTTTAAGTTTTGTTTCTACTAAAATGAAATAGATAAAATAAAATAATAGTACGTGTTTATAGTTTTTGCTTTTCCTAAAATAAAAGAAATACAATAAAAGAAATATAAAAGAAGTACGTTTGTTGAATTCTTCCTTCGCGTAAAATAAAATAAATTGGCTAGCTCTAAAATTAAAGACATGGGGTAGGTTGCTCCTCTGGTTAACTATATTTTATTTCCTTATAGATTTCAACATACTAATCATCACTCTGGTAACCGTTTCCATCGCAAATAACGTTTTCTTGAGGCTGTAAAGAAATATGAGTGACGAGAGTGGCAATAGGTTACCTTCCTGAGTGGCGATACGTTACCATTGCAGTGGATATCGATGTGTGTGTGTGTGTGTGTGTGTGTGTGTGTGTGTGTGTGTGTGTGTGTGTGTGTGTTGAATTGCAGATGCAGGATAAGTGAACAAGCGATGAAAGTAAGTGTAATGATGGAGAATTATCATGACAAAAGGAATTATGAAAGAAATATACGATTGAACTCCATATTATGAGGTTCAAAGGAGGTATTGGAGAGAGAGAGAGAGAGAGAGAGAGAGAGAGAGAATGTAATAAAGAAAAAAATCGTGTTCCAAGCATTGAATATTTAAGAAAAGAGAACATTTTTTTTCACTTTCTTCTTTTCGTCTCCTAACAAAGTTCATTTCAATTACTATCAAATAAATGCTCAATGTTTCCAAATTCATAAAGTCACGTCAACATTTTCTCTCTTCTTCTTTTCAACATTTAGTTTTATATATATTTTCCGTTATTCTCTTTTCCTCGAGCAAAAGTAACATTTCCAGCACCAATGAACGTCTATTTTTTTCTTTTTTTTTTACAATATTTTTCCCCTTGTTTGATATATTTGCATTTTTGGTTGTTTATACATACGACCGTTCTCCCCTCTGTGTTTGTTTTGCCTTTTCCTGACCCATCCGCCCTCTGTGTGTGTGTGTGTGTGTGTGTGTGTGTGTGTGTGTGTGTGTGTGTGTGTGTGTGTGTGTGTGTGTGTGTGTGTGTGTGTGTGTTATGCTTTCTTTGTTGCCCTACATCTGTTTTTTTCTTTATCTTTGCTCTCCAAATTTCCCTCGTCTCCATGTTTTCCTTTTCCTTTTTTCTTCCTCTTCTGTCTGTTTGGAAAAGATACAAACAAACAGACAGACAAAGAGGAAAGAGAAATAAACGAAGCAGCTGTTGTAACTCGACTTTCATTTTATCATTTTCTGTTTTAACCATTTTGTTTTCACTCATTTGTTTCCTTGTTTTCTATTCCCATCATTTATTTTATTGTTTTGCATCAGGGTGGATTGCTTATTGCGCCGTGTGTGTGTGTGTGTGTGTGTGTGTGTGTGTGTGTGTGTGTGTGTGTGTGTGTGTGTGTTCAGTAGACATGTTAACACTTCATTTGGCTTCCACGAATTCATTATCTTCATTGGAACGGTTCAGAGTAAAGGCAATTTTGGTATCATTCGCTATATATTTCCCTTTGCGCAAAATACCCCCATCATCATCACGTTTTTTAGTATTCTAACATAGGACAAGCTTGACATGTAAGACTTTTATCACTTTACGTTTAACTACCATAACTGACCTCCTTTTGTTTCCTTTCAACAGTAGCTCACAAGCGTTTTCCTGTGACAGTGTGTTCGGTATATCCCTTCAGCCCGGTTCACACTGTGCCTACTCTGGGCCACGACTACCCAGCGACTCGGGGTATGCGAGGTCTTGGGTGTGGAATGTTGATGTGAAAGGGTTGTACATTGTATTTCTGAACATGTGCGACCCTTCCACGTCAACGTATCACACCCAAGACCTCGTGTTCCCGGAGTCGCTGTGTTGTCGTGGCCCAGATCGGTAGTGTGTGAACGGGGCTTTCGGTTTAGTTTCATCGCCTTATAACATTCTCCAACAGCCATCGATGTGTCAAAAGCCTCCAACATGATATCTATTAATCATGGCTTCATTGAGGGCGACTTAAGGCGTGAAATATAGGAGGATTTTCAAGATAGTTTAGTATAATCATAAAAAAAATATCTTCTACGACTTAATGAAATATATAAAAAAAAGTCTACCTGCGATACGACCTTTCAAATTAGCTGAATGTTTAGAAAAATGCATTAAAAAAATACAATAACTACGATTCATTTCAAATATAGCATCTGTAAATATAATGACCGAGTTACCCATTTAATAAACTCCACAACACATAAGGCAGATGAAAACTTAGCGCAGTGCTTTGTGAATTTGATCGATATTAGACTTGGGAAGTTCTAATCCATCTCCATATCCCTTTCTCCATCTGTCTTTGACCAATCATCCATAGCTCTCTGCCTCCCGTCATTCATCCACTTGTTTCCCCTCATCCATCTATCTCTGTGTGCTCTCATATATACATAGCTAGGTTTGGGCATTGGGTATTTAGTGAAATTTATCGATATTAGATTTTGGATGTTCTAATCAATTTTTCTGTATCCCTGTATCCTGGTATCTCTATCTGTGTTCAGTCATCCATTGCTCTCTGCGTCCCGTCATTTATCCACCTCAGTCCCTTCATCCATCTAGCTTTGTCGCTTTTCATATATACATGGCTAAGTCCGGGTATTGCTCCCTAACATTGGTCTTTGGTTTTAGAGAGTCAATTGCTTCAGCTCAAATAAAAAACGACAGAAAATAAATTGAGAGAAATAGAGAGACACGAAGACAGGTAGATAAACAAAAAAATCGAAAACATACTCTACACAACATCATCTAACGTTAATAAGTCAAATATTTACATAGATACAGATATACAAGTAGATAGATAGACTGATACATTAATAGAGATATATAAATTCATCGATAGATACACTGGTAGATTGAGTGGTAGACTGATTGAAAGGTAGACTGGCAAACAAACAGGTAGATAGACAAACAGGTAGAGAGAAAAGCAGGTGTGGCAAAATGTATTTGACATAAAATATAAAGAGAAAAGATGTTGTGATAGAGAATGAAATAGATAAAAATAGAAACAGAGAAAGGGAGAGACAGGTAAACGTAAAAGCAGGTGTGACAAAAGGTATCTGACATAAAATATAATGAGAGAAATAAGTTATGATAGAGAATAAATAGATAGAAAGATAGACAGAGGAATAGAGAGACACGGACAGACAGATAGATAGACAGACAGATAGGCAGATAGAAAGAAATTGTGGAAGAGAATATGGAGATAGAAAGAGAAATAGAGAAATAGAGACAGGTAAACGGAAAATCAGGTGTGCCAAAAGGTATCTGACATAAAATATAAAGAGAGAAAAAGAAGTTATGATGCAGAATAAATAGATAGAAAGATAGACGGATGAATAGACACGGACGAACAGATAGACAGACAGACAGATAGGCGGATAGATAGATGCACCGAGACTTCACAGCGACAATAAACAGATAGAAAAATAATAGATTCTCCGGAACTGTGATAGATTGTAGTCAGGTGAGGCTTGCGTCACCTTGCCTGCCCCGATGCCCGCCAGGTAAGACCCCCCCTCGCCCCCCCTTCCCCCCTCACCCCCCCGCCCCTCCCACGCCCCGGGGCAGACACACCTTTCGTCCACGCAGCTGAGGGCGTGGCTGGGCGGAACACACCTGCGCCTGATGTCTTTCCCGCCTACAGTGAATATGTTTGTTTTTTTCTCTTCTATCTCTCTCTCGCTCTCGTTTTCTCTCTCTCTCTCTCTCTCTCTCTCTCTCTCTCTCTCTCTCTCTCTCTCTCTCTCTCTCTCTCTCTCTCTCTCTCTCTCTCTCTCTCTCTCTCTCTCTCTCTCTCTCTCTCTCTCTCTCTCTCTCTCTCTCTCTCTCTCTCGCTATATTATTTCTTTTTTTCCCCGTTTTCTTTTTATTCATTTTAGAGGAAGAGTCACACTGTTAATTTCCGAGTCTTTTCCCTTTTTTTTGGAACCTTCCTTCTCCATCCTTCTCGCCTATTTATTATTAAGGGAAAAATGATATACGCGGCTTCAGGCTTCGTGATGTCGTCCCTCCTCTTCTTCTTCCTCCTTCTCCTCCTCCTCCTCTTCCTCTTCTTTTTCTTCTTCTTCTTCCTCCTCCTCCTCCTCCTCCTGAAAGCACCACAAATGTCCTCGAAAAGTAGCATGTAAGTTTCCACCAGTGACATTGTGTGATTTTGAGAGAGAGAGAGAGAGAGAGAGAGAGAGAGAGAGAGAAAAATGATATACAAGGAAATGAAAAAATAGTGCAGCTACATATCCAAACACACACACACACACACACACACACACACACACACACACACACACACACACACAACCCCCATCCTCTCCCATCACCCACAGTTCCCCGTCTCCTTCCCTCCCACCCACCCCCACACACACTGACCCCGTCCCTCCCTCCCCCCCCCACCCCCTTCCCCCCCACGTTCACAGGTCACTCGCTTTTATCATTATGAGAGGTGGACTGCGCCACTCTTGATCGTAGGTGTTAATACCCGTCATCCTCCCTCAGGTGATAATTTACCTGAGTAGAGTCAATGTTTCAACTGTGTTTCATTTCCCACCCAGACTTGCTGCCTCCCCCCCTCCCCCCTCTCTCACTCCCTCTCCCTCTCTTCTTTCTACCCACCCCCTCCCTCACCCCACTCTCTCCCTCCCTCTCGTCTTTTTATTATACTTTCTCTGTTCATCTCCTTTTCCCTCCCTTCCCCCTCTCTCCTCTTGTCTCTCTGCCTCACCTTCCCCCCCACACTTTCTCCCTCTCATTTTTTATATTTTCCTTTTTATGCCTCCTTCTCCCTCCCTTCCCCCTCTTCATCTCCTACCTTTTCTCTCTCCCTCTCTCTCCCACTCTCTCTCCTTGTCTCCCTTTTATTGTACCTTTCTTACCTACTTACCTATTTCTTTCTCCCTCCCTCTCCCTCCCATTTAATTCCCCCTTGAGCTATTTTTCACACTATCTCCCGTTTTTGTTTACGTATCTCCCTGTCTTTTCCTCTTCCTCCTATTCTTCCTCCGTCCTTCCTCCACCTCCTCTTCTTCTTCTTTTTCCCCCTTCTCCTTCCAGCTTTGTTTTCTCCCTTCTTGTAACTATTTTCTTCTCTCCTTCTCTCCATCTTCTCCTATTCCCTCTCATCTTTGTTACTTTATTTCCCTTTTCGCTTCTCCTTGTCTTCCTCCTCCTCCTCCTCTTTTTTCCTCTTAATTCTTCTTCCTTTACTCCAGCCCCTTTTTTTTCTCTTCGTTTTCTTCCTCCTCTCTCACTTTCATTCTCCTCTATTCCCCTTTCCCTCTTCCCTATTTTTTTTCTCTCCTCCTCTTCTCCATCTTCGTTTTTATCTCTTTCACATCCAGTTCTACATTTTCCATTTCTCCTCCCCTTCCCTCTCCCTTCTCTTCCCCTTCTCCCCTCCAATATTTTTTCATTCTCTCTCTCTCTCTCTCTCTCTCTCTCTCTCTCTCTCTCTCTCTCTCTCTCTCTCTCTCTCTCTCTCTCTCTCTCTTCCCTTCATATCCTTAGTTCCTTCCTCCTTCTCTTCTCCTTGATTCTCTCTTCCCTTCTCCTATTCCTCTTTCTCTCTCCCTCTTTTTTTTACCCTCTCTTCCCTATTTCTTAGTTACCCATTTCATCACATCACCCATTTTCTTTCATTTTCTTCCGTTTTCTCTCTTCATTTCCTCTTCCCATTTTTTCTAACGCGTCATTGCACTTTTCCCATCCTCTCCTCTCCCTTCTCCCCTTCTCCTTTTTCCTCCTCTTCCCTCCCCTCTTCCCCACACCCCCTCTTTCGCCCCCGGCTTTGCAACATGTAACTATCACACACACACACACACACACACGCACTCTCTCTCTCTCTCTCTCTCTCTCTCTCTCTCTCTCTCTCTCTCTCTCTCTCTCTCTCTCTCTCTCTCTCTCTCTCTCTCTCTCTCTCTCTCTCTCTCTCATATGGATAATAGCATTGATGTTATTTAATATGTCCATTTGTTTCATAAAAGTATTGATCCCCAAAATATTACTTATGAATATTACTTTTATCATTATTATTATTATTATTATTATTATTATTATTATTATTATTATTATTATTATTATTATTATTTTTTTTTTTACTAACACTACATTATTATTATCATCATCAAGGTATTCAACATAATGCTAAGGGCTATGCGACACACACACACACACACACACACACACACACACACACACACACACACACACACACACACACACACTATCGTATATATATATGTTTCAATACCAAACAAAACACGATCACAAAAAGAGGATGAAAACGAACAAATGGCTTTGAAATAAATAACATAAAAAATATAACATAAACCGTATTATTATTATCTCTCTCTCCCCTCTCTCTCCTCCTTCTCTCCCCTCTAGGCCAGGTGCAACGCGAGTAAGGTGAGAGGAGGAGGAGGAGGAGGAGGAGGAGGAGGAGGGAGAGACTAGGGACGAAGAGGACGATGGGGGAGAGAGGAGAGAAGGTGAGGAAGAAGGGAGATATGAGAGGAGAATAGGGAGATGGAGGGAGGAAGAGGAGAAGGGAGAGCAGAGCAAGAGAGGAGTGATGGAAGGAAGAAGGGAGAGATGGGATAAGTAGAAGAGAAGGGATGCTTGAAGTGAGAGGAGGAAAAAGGGAAGAAGGGAAGGGAGAAAAGAAGGAGAGATGGGAAGACGAGGCTGAGGGGAGAAGAAGGGAAATAAGAGAGATGAGAGAAGGTAGAAGAGAACATACAGTAAGAGGAGGGAAGAGACGAGGAGGCAGAGGAGGAGAAGGGAGAGAGGGGAGAGGGGAAAGAACGGATGCTGGAGGAGAGAGAAGCGAAGAGGGGAGAGAGGGGAGGAGAGGGGAGATAAGGGGGATGCGGGAAACAGGATGCTGGGGTGTAATCTCTGAGTGAGTGCCGCCCCGGGGAGAGGAAGGGCAGGTGATGCTCATGCCAGATTACCCCTCGAGGGCGTGGGACACCTGGGCGACAGAGGGGCATATGTTACGCACACCTGGCTTGACCTCACCTGTGTGTGTGTGTGTGTGTGTGTGTGTGTGTGTGTGTGTGTGTGTGTGTGTGTGTGTGTTTTATGTTTCTAGTTTTGATTTCCCGGATAAAGTGATTTGATATTGTTTTCTCTCTCTCTATCTCACTTTCTTTTTATTTATCTGTTTGTTTCCTTTTTTTTCCTGTTTCTGCTTTCCTGTACATTCGCTGTTTCCCGTTTTATCGTCATTTTATAGATCTGTTTTATTTCTTTATTTCGCTTTATTGTTTTTCCATACCGGTGCTGCTCCCCTTCTCTCAATCTCTTTCACACTCTCTCAATCTCTCTCTAACTCTCTCCCTCTCTCTCCCTCTCTCTCCCCCTTTCTCCCTTCCCGTTTCCCTCACCTGAGCTCTATTTTGCTTGATTGCTCTTTTTCCGTCCAGGTGAGAGAGAGAGAGATGGAGATGGAGAGACACGTGTGCTACCTCTCTGATATTTTCCATACACACTCTCTCTCTCTCTCTCTCTCTCTCTCTCTCTCTCTCTCTCTCTCTCTCTCTCTCTCTCGTTCTCGCTCTCTCTCATATTGCCGGAGGAGAGACAGAGGCATCGAGTTCAAGTTTGTAATGTTCTCGCTTCTATTTTTTTTTTTTTACATCACTTATGATATATGAAGCTCTCCAGGTTATTAACTGTGCCCAAGGGGGGGGGGGGAGGGGGGGAGAGGGGATAACTTGACCACGCCCCCCCCCACTCCAACTCTCTCCGCGTCTCCCCCTACCCCAGTCCCCCTCTTTCCCTCTTCCGCCCCTCTCCCTCTGACACACACACGCACACACGCCCTTGTTCAGCCACGCCCCCGCACGCCCTCTGGTGATTTTAAGAGGGCGTGGCATTGTGTCCTTCTGTCCTTGTGTGTGTGTGTGTGTGCGTGTGTTTGTGTGTGTGTGTGTGTGTGTGTGTGTGTGTGTGTGTGTGTGTGTGTGTGTATGTGTGTGTGTGTGTGTGTTCTGCGTCATCGTCATCATCTTCGTCATCATCATCACTATCTTCGTCTCCGTTTACTCCCTCTTCTTCGTTTCCTCCTTCTCCGTCTTCGCTTTCCTTTTCTCCGTCTTGTTTTTCTTCTTTCTTCTCGTTTTTGTTTTTTTTTGTGGTCTTGAACTTCAGTAGCTTCTTACTCTTCATCATCATCATCTTCAAAATCATCTTCATCTCTTTCTTTTTCATCTAGTTATTCTTCATGTACTTCTTCTCTCACATCTGATTATTATTATTATTATTATTATTATTATTATTATTATTATTATTATTATTATTATTATTATTATTATTATTATTATTATTATTATTATTATTATTATTATTATTATTATTATTATTATTATTATTATTATTATTATTATTATTATTATTATTATTATTATTATTATTATTATTATTATTATTATTATTATTATGTTAACTTGGGTATTTCTTCTACCTCTCATTTTTCCTTTTTGTTCTAGCCTTCGGCAGCTACTCAGTTACATGTATCTTTTTCCTTCTCCTTTTCCTTCTCCTCCTCCTCCTCCAGTATAAGGAATATGATCTTGGGGTCACTAATAGCATTACCCTAAAACTTACAAAACATAAATTACGCCTACAAAAGAGCTAATATTATGCTTAGATCCCTCTCTATATAGGAACTTTGGATGTGAGATCGTGGGAGGCATATTTTCCTTGTATAATTCATAAGTAAGACCCCACCTAGAGTATACGGTGCAGTTCTGACCCCTCAAGTATTTCAAGTAAAGGTAAAGTGAGGGCACACGATACAACTGCGAGTGGGTTCTGTGCTCGTTTCAGTCGCATCCCCCCTTGAGCTTGTGGTATTGGAGTATTGGATTATTAGAGCACAGCGGATTGCAAGGAAAATGATATTCCCGTTGAGGTCGAAGAGACATAGGAAGATCAGATCAGGAGACTCATGTCGGTATTATTAGACAGTTTCGCTTTTCACATCAGCTATTTCTAAAGGTCAAAGAGGGGGTCAGTCGGATTCTAATGAGTGTTTCTTCAGGTTCACGGTACAGAGGAAGGGTCAGACTACCTCCAGGGTCATTACAAAAAGGGATTACAAAACAATCCATAACAATCTCAGCAATTTCTACGAGAGGCTTATCAAAGGGGCGAACTTAGGACCTGAAACGCGTTAGAATCCGGGTGACATTTTCGTTGCAAGGAGCCTAAGCCGTGTAAGACTAGCATCACTAGCACCACAAAACAGTCCATGTAAATCCAAACAACTTCTACGAGAGGGTTTTCAGACAGGCGAACTTAGGATCTGAAACGCTTTAGAAGTCGGGTTTGATTCTATTCCGCAGGTCACTGGAGATGCTGATTAAGATTGAAGAGGTAACGCTGCCTCGGTGTATGCAAAAGAGCGCTCACAATGCCTTGTTTTTTTTTTGCATTTACGTTGTCATCACCCACTTAATTTATTCTCCCGTAGGCTTATCCCTTCTCCTCTTACAGCCTCCTTCTCCTTTACCCTCAGTAGGCCTATCCGTTTTCATCTTTCATTTTCCTCCCCTCCTCTTGTTTCCTCTTCTTTCTTTTTTTTCGTCTTCCTTTACAGCAGTCTCTTATTTCTTCTTCCTTTTCTTCTCCTTCCTGTCCTCCTCGTCCTTTTCTTCCTCCTCCTTCACATCCTCCTCCTCCTCCTCGTCCTTGTCCTCCCTCTTCTCGTCCTCCTTCTCGTTCTCCTCGTCAATATTTCCATATATCGGTTGTTCGTTTTCTTTCTTTGATGTCTTTTGTTTCGTCTTTGTCAGGTTTTACAGAGTTTTCAATCCTTCTTGCAAAATATTTCTGTGCCCTTTCTTGCTTTTCTGTTTTTTCTCTATCTTTCTCGTAAGGCACTCTGGAAACCTGAATATATAGTTTGTGTACATTTTCATTGACTTGCTTATGTTTGCCCTGTTATTGTCATTATCGCCTTGTGTTCTTTCTTTTACCATTTCCCTATCTTTTTTTTTAATTACATTTTCTCGTTTTTTCTTCCCATTTCATGTTTTTTTTCTTTTACTCGCTCCCTCTCCTCGTCCCTCTCCCCGATCCTAACTTTTTCCTTCATATCACTCTTCCCTTCCCCTTCTCCTCATCTTCCTCTCTTTTTCCCATTTCCATATCTTTCTCCTTTTATTTTTTATGCTTTCATCTATATCAACTGTTGCCTTAATATCATCTTTTTCTCCTTCATATTAGTTTTCTATTCCCCTTCTCCTCATCTTCCCCTCCTTTTCCCATTTCCATATCTTTTTCCTTTTTTTTTTCATGTTTTCATCTATATCAACTGTTACCCTCATTCTATTCCTCTTCGTCCCTTCAGTTTTATCGTATTTATTTACCTGGATTAAAAAACATACCCAAACCCATTAGTCTACTCGGGTGATGAATCTCTCACCTGTCACTACCTGGTTTAGAGCCCAGTTAATGATTTACCTGTGTATCGGCGCTAGCTGCTGGGTTTGCGAAGGTGCGGCAAGTACGTTTCACTATTTGTATCATGTTTCAATGTTTCTCTTTGACTTAATTGATATCCTAAAGTTTGCAGCAAGTATCTATATCATTATCTATAAGTTTCCTTGTCTCTCGTATCACTGAATTAATATCCTATGGTTGTAACGAGTATATTTCATTATCTACATTTTTCTGTATCTTCTATCGTAGAATTAATATCGTAAGGCATTCATAGGTAGAGTTAGTGATGTGTATTGCGCTGTCTTAAACTACTACACTCTATATAAAACCCACTATACCACTACGCTATATATGGGCCACGTACCAGACCTTCTACGTTACCTATTAATATATGTTTGATTGTTTTTCCTCTGGCGTGTTCCAATTCCTCCTTTCGTAATTTTTTTTTATTTTTCGCCAGCGAGGAAAATATTTTGTCTAGTATGATATTACCGTGATGTCTCTGACGATAACTACACCATGACTACATAATGACGATATTCCAGAAATTCTACTCTATGGTACCTATTAATATATTTGCTTGTTTTCTGAGGCATGTTCAATATCTCCCTTTTGTTTATCATTTTTCACCGGCGAGGAAACTGTTTTGTCTGTTATGTGTTATCTCAAACCTATTAATATATTAGCTTTTTTTCTTAAGCATGCTCCATATCTTCCTTTTGTTTATCATTTTTCACCGGCGAGGAAAGTGTTTTGTCTGTTATGTGTTATCTCAAACCTATTAATATATTTGCTTTTTTCTTAGGCATGTTCAATATCTTCCTTTTGTTTATCATTTTTCACCGGCGTGGAAAGTGTTTTGTCTGTTATGTGTTATCTCAAACCTATTAATATATTAGCTTTTTTTCTTAGGCATGCTCCATATCTTCCTTTTGATTTTCATTATTCACCGGCGTGGAAAGTGTTTGTCTGTTATGTGTTATCTCAAACCTATTAATATATTTGCTTTTTTCTTAGGCATGTTCAATATCTTCCTTTTGTTTATCATTTTCCACCGGCGGGGAAAGTGTTTTGTCTGTTATGTGTTATCTCAAACCTATTAATATATTTGCTTTTTTCTTAGGCATGTTCAATATCTTCCTTTTGTTTATCATTTTCCACCGGCGGGGAAAGTGTTTGTCTGTTATGTGTTGTCTCAAACCATGACCACATAAGGACTACATACCAAGCAGCCATTAGAACACTATATTTGGTCTTTTTTTCGCCTGTTCCATTTCTTCCTGTCGTAATTTTATAATTTTCACCGCCAGGGGAAGTATTTTGTCTGGTAATGTGCGTCAAACCATAACCATATAAGGACTAAATACCACGCTTTCTACTCTTGTTATGATTGTAATTGGTCCTTTTTTAGCCTTTTTCATTTCTTTCTTACTTAGTTTCATCATTTTTCAGCGTCTTGGGAAATGATTGGCATGAATATTCCCCCCAAGAACAATACATAAACACATACATTCATATCAAACCTTCTATACCTGTTATTATACTTGGTCTTTTTTTTCGCCTTTTTAATTTCTTCCCTTTCTTGATTTCATAATTTTTCGCCAATGTCCGTCATGAATATTCCCCCCAAGAACAATACATACATACATACCAAACCTTCTATACCTATTATTATATTTGGTCTCTTTTTCGCTAGTTCCATTTTCTTCCTTTCGTTAATTTCATCATTTTTCAGCGTCATGAATATTCCGCCCAAGAACAAGCAGCGCACGAAATAAAAACTTGGCCCCTTAGGTTTTCTCGGGGCGGAAACGTGAAGGAAGTTGAGTTTTCTGTCCCGTTTCGCCGTTTTATTTTTCGCCGGGCCTGATGGAAGGAAGCGAGCGTGAAAAAAAGACGGCCCCCAAAAAAGAAGTTTCATTTGAAGTTTCTTGGAGTGGAAACTGGCCGGCGTCTTGTTATGTTATGCTTCCAAGGGGAGACTGCCGAGTTTGCTGGGTTTATTATATTCTCTTTTATGTTTATTTTTTCTGTTTTTTATTCTTTTCTCGTTTCATTTTCCTTGTTTTGATTTTTCTTGTTTTGCATTGCCCATTATCAGTTTATATTCTTGTTCATTTAGCATTTCTATTTTTATTTCCTTTTTCCCTTTGCAATTACTTTCTTTATTATTTTCTGTCATATCAGTTTTTATTTTGTGCCTGCTCTTCAGTTCATTATATTTTCTCTCTCCTTTTCTTTCATTCTTTTTCCTTATTTCACATTTCCAGTTTTCCTTTTCTCATTCTCTTCCTTCTTTTTTCTTCATCATTTTCTTATTTCACCAGTTTTGTTTTATGCTTGTTCTTCAGTTCATTATATTTTCTCTCTCCTTTTCTTTCATTCTTTTTCCTTATTTCACTTTTCCAGTTCTCCTTTTCTCGTTTCCTTCGTTCCTCCTTTTCTCTATCATTCTTTTATTTTACTAGTTTTGCTTTATGCCTGTTATTCAGTTCATTATATTTTCTCTCTCTCCTTTTCTTTCATTCTTTTTCCCTATATCACATTTTCACTTCTCCTTTTATCTTTCTCTTCCTTCTTCTTTTCTTTATCATTCTCTTATTTCACCAGTTTTGTTTTATGCTTGTTATTCAGTTCATTATATTTCTTCAACCTATTTTTTTTGCCTTTTCTCACTTTTTTATTCCTCATTTTTCTCATCTTTGCCGTTTTATTTTATGCTTGTTATTCAGTTCATCATATCTCCTCATTCTGTTTTATCATGCTTATTCAATTCATTCTACTCTACTCCTATCTAGTACTTAATTTTTAGTCAGAGAAGAGAGAAGAGAAGGAGGAAGGACAGTGAGGGAAAGGTAGAACTCACAACATTGAGTATCTTGTGCAAAAGAATCCCCGAAGTAATAACTTGAATTATTAGGATTAGCAGGAAGACGAAGAGACAAAGAAGCAGATAAAGAGAATGAAGAGGAGGAGACGGCAAAGTAAAAGTAGGAAGATGAAGAGCAATTAGCGGAGAAAAGAAGAGTAAAAAAAGATGAGAAATAAACCAGCCAAGGAAAGACATAAACAGGAAGCGGAGAAGGCAGCAAAAATAAGAAAAGAAGAGAAAGAAGAGACGAAGAAAGAGGAACATAAAAAAATAGACTAGGGATGAAATAGATGAATAGATAAAGAGAAGGAAGAGGGGGAAGAGGCAGCGACAGCGAAGCAAAAAAACAGAAAAATGAGGAGGAAGAAACTAAGAAACGGGAGAGGAAAAATAAATAAAAAAGAGTGAATATAAAAAAAAAGTAGCAGAAGGACGATTAGGAGAAAGGATCGAGTACCACTGATCCGCAAATCCTACTTAGAAAGATTGTCTCGCAAAACCTACCTGTCGCTTCTCACCTGGCGGACCGTAATTGCCAGGTAAAGAAGCTAGGCACGGGAAGGCACTAAATGTTTCACGAGATCATTGTTTCCTTAATTTGCTGTTGCTGTGGTTTTTGCGCTGCTGTTGTGAAGTATGTCTATTCACCCTCGTAGATACACTCTCAAATTCATTCTTTTAAGTCATTTGCTCACGCTTATTATATGTATGACTGGGCGGAGAAATGGTAGATGGAGTTCAATGTAGGGAAGTGCTGTATTCTGAGTGTAAGTTGGAAGAACCCCTCTCATATCTACTGCTTAAATGACACTTCTTATGTTCTTATATTATTTTCTGCACTGTTCTTTACCTAACATTTTAATAACAGAACTCAGATTTACAATATTCTCTATAAATTCTTCTGTGCTTTTTAAATTCCCTTCCACGTCACAAACTCATCTTGGTTCTATAAATGTTACCCCTCACATATCTACTGCTTAAATGACACTTCTTATCTTCTTATATTATTTTCTGCACTGTTCTTTACCTAACATTTTAATAACAGAACTCAGATTTACAATATTCTCTATAAATTCTTCTGTGCTTTTTAAATTCCCTTCCACGTCACAAACTCATCCTGGTTCTAGTAATGTTGCAACGCCATGAATGCATTGCTCAGTCAATCAATCAATCTCCCTCTTATATCTTCGTAATATTAAAGTCGGTCTCGCTCCTCGCCTCCCCATTAGCGTTTTTACTCGTCCATTTCCTGTTCGCTCCCTTGTGGAAATAATATGCTCATGAATTTCAGCCTATTTAATTCTGCTTCGGAAACTATTACCTTTATTTGTCCAACAGATAAATAAAAATAAGAGTTCGCTGACTTGAACTCATTTATATTCTCTGGTAATATTTCCTGGCGCTTCCTGGAAAGAGTGGAAAGAATTATTTTGTGTGTTGACGAAAACGCGTAGTAGTAATAGTAGTAGTAGTAGTAGAAGCGATAATAATAATAGCAAGAGTGGATCTACTATATGTAATTATAAACGCAATATAATGACTTTCTTATAAAAAAGACCCCATAACGCACAATACCTATAATTATGACTCTATAGCGCCTCTTACCTTACCTTACCGCTGTGCCATATCCTCCTGGACGTGGGCAACCATAGACTTCCATCTTCTTTTGGCCCCCGTGGCTCTGATGAACTGTCCACCCGTCATATTCCCCCGTGCCAGCTTTACCAATCCGTCCATGTATTTCACTCTCGGTCTTTCTCTCCCTCTGGTTCCCTCCACCATTCCATTAGCGCCTCTATATACTCTTATTAAACGTCTTTACGATTAATACAACATTCCGGTAGCATGTACATAAAGGTGCCTCAGTGGAAGTCTCTGTGTTCGGTTCTGATCTCTTAAAACAAGTGAATGCAAGTCCTCGTTCACTGGAGAGAGTTCTAATTGTTAACGCACCACAAATAATTACTTTACAGACGAAAACGTATCTTCTATATACAATAATAAAGACAATACCATGATTTCCTTATAAAAAAAACTCTCAGCAACGCACATTTATCCTGGAATAAAACACTTTAGCGCCTGTAAACATTTTCCTTCAACGTCTCTGTTAATTTATATACATTTCCATAGTAGTATTTTAAGATGCATCAGTTTAAGTCTTCCACAATGCACGTTAACCTGAAATAAGACACTTTAAGGCCTATATAAACTCACTCAATGTCTTTCTTAGCTTAAATATACTCTCCGGTAGTACATATCCCAAGATGCACCAATGTAAGTTTCTATATTCACTTCCGATCTCTTCAAACAGGTAAACTCCGTCCCTCTTTCATTAGGATCCAGACAGGTAGACTGACACCCCTCTCACCTGATCGCTCGCCTCTGTCATCCATTATCCCGCGTTCATATCCCAAGCTACGCCAATGAAAGTTTCTATATTCATTTCCGATCTCTTCAAACAGGTGAACTCCGTCCCTCTTTCATTGGGATCCAGACAGGTAGACTGACACCCCTCTCACCTGTTCGGCCGCCCCTGTCATCCATTATCCCGCGTTCATATCCCAAGATACGCCAATGAAAGTTTCTATATTCATTTCCGATCTCTTCAAACAGGTGAACTCCAGGCCTCTTTCATTATAGACTGACACCTCTCACCTGATCGCTCGCCCCTGTCATCCATTCATCTTCAAACAGGTGAACTCCGTCCCTCTTTCATTGGGATCCAGACAGGTAGACTGACACCCCTCTCACCTGTTCGGCCGCCCCTGTCATCCATTATCCCGCGTTCATTCTTTACCCGAGGCCGCCGCCGCCGCTGTGCATGAAATTCGGACTCGCTTCCCTTTCATTCCGCCGCTTCACTTACGCCGGCTGCAGAATTGAAAGAGGTAATTCCTGCGGAGGCTACAAAGTTATTCAGACGAGGAAATATTGTGTGGGTATTGGCGATCGAGTAATGCCGAATAAAACTTTAAAACGGTGTTGCGCTTTGTGTGTGTGCGTGTGTGTGTGTGTGTGTGTGTGTTAGGAAGCGGCGGTGAGGTGAAGGTGAGCGGAGAATCGGCGGGCGTGGCGAGGCGAACAGTGCTGAGGAAATTTTATGTGTGATGACAACGCGTAGTAGTAGTAGTAGTAGGAGTAGTAGTAGTAGTAGTAGTGGTGGTGGTGGTAGTAGTAGTGGTGGTAGTGAGAGATGTAAGAAGGAGGTTGTTATTGATCGCCCCTTTCTCCCTTTCTCGTCCGTATAGAAAAGTGTTGTTATTGATTATTGGTATTGGTATTGCTCCTGTTATTTATTACCTGCTACTGCTACTGTTATTACCCCTTTTACTACCACCTACAGCAACAACAACACCCCTACTACTACTACTACTACTACTACTACTAAACACCCGTACGAAGACACACAAACAAACGTAAAACAAACAAAAACAAACGCAACATAGCTCCCCATACACACACACACACACACACACACACACACACACGCACACACGCCGTCCGAAAGCAAAACAAACAGCCAGCATCAACACCACTAAAATTCGGCTCCAACACAAACAGGTCTCGCTGGTCCCATGGCGTAAATACCTTTCAATTATCCCACGCCGAGACAATAAATATATACGCGAATTATACGTGTCTGTTTGTTTAAAGGGACGCTCATTCGCTCACTCACTCACTCACTCACTCATGCACTCACACTTTCCCTCCCTCCTTTCCTCTCTCTCTCCTTCCCTCACTCAAACATTTTCTCATTCGCATTCTTATGGACGTGTCAAAGAAATATAAAAGCTATGGCAAAAATGGTGAAAAGTGTTTGACAGACGTAAGAAAGATTTTGGTAAGGGCGATAAGCAGGAAGAAAGGTTTTGGTAAGGGCGATAAGCAGGAAGAAAGGTTTTGGTAAGGGCGATAAGCAGAAAGAAAGGTTTTGGTAAGGGCGATAAGCAGGAAGAAAGGTTTTGGTAAGGGCGATAAGCAGGAAGAAAGGTTTTGGTAAGGGCGATAAGCAGGAAGAAAGGTTTTGGTAAGGGCGATAAGCAGGAAGAAAGGTTTTGGTAAGGGCGATAAGCAGACATGGTAGCTTTGTCTAGGTGTTTATGTATTTAATTCAAAGGCTCGTCATATAATATTTTTTGAAGACGTATTAGATATAGAATTAAGAAGGAGTAGTAATATTAAGTAGTAGGAGTTTTGCAATATAAAATGGTCAATGATATATGTGGGAGTAACTTTTTGAAGGACTTATTTTATTGGTTAGTGATATTACAAGTGGAAAATAGAAGTATTGAGAAACATTTAAGCCTTGATACGACGCCATTCAATATGAAAAAATAAGTTAAAAATAAAAAAAATTGAAATAGAGAAAAATGAAAATATTGAAAAACACTTACGCCTTCGGACAACACTATTCAATGTAAAAAAATATATATACAAGTATCAGAAAGGCAGCCAATGGTGTGACTTTTATTCTTTTATTATTGAGGGCGATTCGGCACTTGGGGAATGTCTGAATTATGAAATGGGGAAAAATAACACGATATCAGCAAACCGCGCATTTCCCTCTTCGCTGTGTGTGTCCCCTCGCGCCCCCCTCTCCCGCTAGCCTCCAGGACCGTCTTTAGCGCCGCATGTATTCCCTTTGACCTGATAGAGAAAAAAACATCATAAGGAGATCGGAAGGTATACGTAAACTACCCAGATCCTTTGAAGGTTTACAATTCCCTGACCTCGCTCCACTTTTGTTTTATGTATCGGGGAAGGAAGATACGAAGGGAAAGGAAAAGTTACCAGTGAAGTTTAGGCAAAAAGAATCTTGGTAGCGTATTTTTTGTGATCTTTTTGGTTTTGTTTATTTATTGTGTCTTGAGATAATCGTGAGAAGCTATACTCCTATTTTTTTTTTCGTTATCGGGAAAACAAAATACGAAAATAAAAGAAGAGTTGTGAAAGTACTTTAGTTAATATAGTAATCTTAGTTGCTTGGTTTAGTTTGTCCTTCTTTGGCTTTACTTACAGTCATGAGAAGGTGTACGAAAGAATGAGAAACAGAGAGAAAGACAAAACAACAACAACAACAAAAAAACTACTACGTGTATGGTCGAAAAAATATCAGGAGTGAGAGAATAAAAAATAATTAGAAAAGAAGCCTCCCTATAATGAGCTAATAATTACTTCTTTTTGTAGCAGAGAGAGAGAGAGAGAGCGAGAGCGAGAGAGTGAGAAAGGTGCCTTGGATATTTAATTAGGGAAGAATTTCTCAGGTGTGTTTTTGTAAGTCCGGAATTCATATCAGTATTGTTATTTAATTTTGTCTTGTGTGTTTTGTATCAGTACTCGCGTCTTATTTCCTTCGTATATTTTTTTCTTTTTTTTTACGAGCCAAATGTGTGAGATTGTGTAAGCATTAGTATTACCATTAGCTATTTCGTTATTCATAGTATTATTTCACTCATTCATATTATTATTATTATTATTATTATCATTAGTTATTTCATCTTGTTTTAGTGTGTGCGTCTTAATGTCTCGAGTTAGATGTTCTCTGTTACTATTTCTTCGTTTTTAAGAATATGAAGTTGTTGATAGGAAAAATGACCTACCCCCCCCGCCCCCCCCATCCCCCACACACATACTGCTCTCCCTCCCCCCCCACCCCACCCCCCAAAAAAAACTCTCCTCAATAGGGCTTAAATTGTTTATGCTCCCAAGGATTATTGTTTTCCGCCCATGTTTTTATTTTGGTCTTAATTTCTTTTCCGCGGGTTGTATTTTATTTTCCTTCTTTTCATTTTCCTTTTATATTCCCCAAAAGGTAACCACGGCAAATTACGAGTATAAACACATTGACTTTGCTATCTAACTCCACATGTAAATCATTAATCTTATCTAACGTTGTCGCTGTTTTTTTTCTTTTTCTTTTTCTTTGTATCGCTTCGTAGGTCATTACTCCTTGGGCTGCCTTCCTTTTTAGCATCTATTTATTTATTATTATATTTTTTACAGCAAAGGGAGCAGCTCAAGGGCAAACAATAAGGAAGCAATAATGAAAAAAATGTCGCCAATCACTGCTCCTATAAAAAAGTGTTCAGAGGAGTGGCCGAAAGAGAGGTCAATTTCGCGAGATGTGTCCTGATGCCTGCTTCTTGTTATTCTTCTCTCTTCGTGTCCGGCTTTCAACTAAGAGTGTTTTCATGTGGTTCGCTATTATACTGTCTTAGGCTTTATCCCTCGTCAATCCCAGTACAGTTTCCAGTCCCCTGTCTACCTCTTCTTTCCTTCCTTCCCTCTCCTCCCTACCAATGATTAGTGTTGTGTGTGGGTATAAGAACACAAGCAACAAACACAACACACACACACACACACACACACACACACACACAGACAAGGAAACACAGACCCACCTAGCAAGAATACGGTTTTCGAGAGCCCAGCCACACACAAATCGCATTAAAGAAAGAGAGAAGGAGGAAAAAAATCCGAAGGTGAAAAATTATGAAAGCAGGAACACACACGTCTGTCTAATTCATGTCTTTGTGACCTGAAATCCTAACATATACTCGTTCTCTACCTGTATTTCCACCTGATTCATCGGTAGAAAAAAATGGGACGGTGTTATAGTTCATCTCTATTTTTCTACTGTTGTTTTGGATATTATTTCAGTATTATTATCATTACTATTGGTATCGTTGTTGTTGTTAATCTGATATTGTTATTTTACGGGAACAGCCGCGGTATATTCCACGAGTTATTTATTAATGGGTGCCGCTTGTGTGTATGTGTGTGTGTGTGTGTCTGTGTGTGTGTGTGTGTGTGTGTGTAAGTAAGTATATCAGTAAGTAAGTAAGTAAAGGTTTATTGCCAACATATTTAAGCCAGTTTTACATTTATATAACTTGAAATACTTTGGGTACGGTCCGTCGAGCCGTGTGTGTGTGTGTGTGTGTGTGTGTGTGTGTGTGTGTGTGTGTGTGTGTGTGTGTGTGTAACCCTTTATTCGACTTACCATCCACCAATCACATCATCCCTTTCATCCACTTTGTTTATCTCCGTCAGTATAGTTCAGACCGAGCCTCACCTCACCTCCCCACTTACCATATTACTCCATACATTTCTTCCTTTATTATGGCTACGCTTTCCCTGATCATATTACTCGCTCTAATCATGATGGTGGATTTGTTGCCTTAATTTCATCTTCATAATCATATCTGAAGGTTTTGTGTTTAAGTTTGTTGTTTCGTCATGTTAAATTTTCTGGGTAAAGTTCAATTGGTCTTCTGTGTGATGGTTAGCGGGTTATTCCTGTTGATTTGTCCTGTTAAGTTCTGTGGGTGACGTTCTTTAGGTTTACTGTCCGAAGGTAAACTATTTATATTTGTTGACTTGTCTTGTTAAACGCTATAGGTAAAGTTGTTTAGGTTTTCTGTCTGAAGGTAAACTATTTATTTCAGTTGATTTGTCCTGTTAAAGTATGTTGGTAACGTTGTTTAGGTTTACTGTCTGAAGGTAAACTATTTATATACTATGTTGATTTGTCTTGTTAAACGCTATAGGTAAAGTTGTTTAGGTTTTCTTTCTGAAGGTAAACTATATATTTAAGTTGATTTGTCCTGTTAAACACGGTCGATAACGTTCATAAAGTTTTCCGTCATATCGTTCTTCTTATGTAGTTGCATTATGCTGTATAAGGAAAGGTTCACTGTAAGAAGTCATGGACGCAAGACGAATGGAGTCTCAATAGTTTCTCCGCGTCAGTACAAATTAACAGCGAGCATTTATTTCTCGACACAAGAACTGCACAGAAAGTTCGGCCAGGCGAGGCGAAAATGATTTGCAAGGAAAGTTAATTCGCACTGAAGAAAATATTTTAATTCGTCGATATTTATTTTTCACGCGAGTCGGCGAATAAAAATGGCAGGAGTAAATATATTTCAATGTCTTAACTTAAGCTTCCTAAAGTTATCAATGAATATATTTGTTCGCTAGCCTTTGCAGACTCGCTGTATTCACTGAACTGGCAAAACAAGTAATTCAGATTAACTTTTAAAACCACAGTATGCTCAGTACTTTAAATTTAGGCGGATTAGAGGATAAAAATAAACTAAAATATTAAACACATTCGGCGTAGTGAAACTTTTACCAAAGATTACGTTTTCCCAAAGGTTCTGACCCTCCGGTAAAGCTTACACGTGGAAAAGCAATCTAACATACCTTGAGGAGTTTGTTATTGGCGGCATTGTGCGAGTGTTAGCGAGGGAAGGGAGGAGGGACTGATGAAATGGGGGAGGGAGTGTTATAGGGAAAAGTAGCTCACAGTAAAGCACTTCATCGACGGGACTGACGCCGTGTTGGGTCAATGGCACGTGAACACTCGATAACATGATTGACTCGTGTAGGTCAGCGGTGGCAGCGGCGGCGGCGGCGGTACTGGTGATAGCGGCGTGGTCCTTAGCGACGGGGAGAACAATAGAGACGGTGATTGTTACATGTCCCGCCCCGCCGCCGCCGCTGCCTCCGCTGATGCCGTTCCCGCTGTCCCTACCCATCCCGCCGCCAATATCGCTGTACAGATGGTGATGGTGAGGTCGTGGTATGGTGGTGACATATGAGAGGTTATAGATGTCCTTCCTATAGAGTAGTACGTGTGTAACAAAATATATATAGGAAAATATAGATAGTGGAGGAGGAGGTTTTGAGGCAGATATAGAAGTCTTTCCTGTAGTGATAAAGTGTCGTGGTAGTGTGTGTAGAAGTGTGTAAGTAAGTGTAGGTCGTGTAGTGGAAGAGAGGAGTGGCTTAGGGCAGAACTCGTAAACTGGCAGGTGGTTCCCTAAGTTCTCCTCATGCATTTAGTGGGCGTAGTGTGTTGCATGCGCGTGACGGGTGTGAAGGACAGGTGCCGGTGTGTGCGGTGATGACGGAGAGGTTGCTAGCGGCAGGAGGAAGAAGACGTATGTGGAAGAGCAACTGTTATGACGGGGCTCTTACTGGTACTAGATGTTAGACGTAATAAGACATAGGAGGTGAGAAAGTCAGGTCTCGATATTTCAAGCTGTGGCTGTTATAGAAAGAAAAAGAAGAGGAAAGAAAAGGTGTGTATGTGCAGGTGAGAAACATAGGTATAGGTATATTTAATTATGATGGTTCGGTTACTTGCTTATGTTAGGAGTAAAAAGATATATGTGGCAGGTGAGAATCAGGTGTAGATATCTCAAGCTGTGGCTGTTATCGATATTTTGCTAGCAGAAAAGGTGTGTATATGCAGGTGAGAAACATAGGTATAGGTATATTTTGTTATGATGGTTCTGTTACTGGTTGCATATGTTAGGAGTAAAAAGTGACAAATTTGACATGGGAATCGGGTACATGGCTGGAAGAGAGTCATATATATTGGTGTCGATAGTGTAGTGGTAGGCTTTGTTCGTAAAATAAAATCAACACAAACATTTTTACAAGAGAATTTGCCTCATTAGGGTCACTTCAGGTGGTAATGAGGGAACTGAAGGTAGGTGACAGGTGGTAATTACAGGTATTCTCTTTGCTCTAGTGGTGGAGGTGGTGACAGTGCTGCTACGGCATAACTGGCGCCTCTATAAAAAATTGCCTGCGCCATGACGAGATTGTGCCGACCACCAGCTAGGCCTCTGAAGAAAGCTTACTGGCGCTATAGGCTGAGATGTTAAAAAAAAAGAAAGTCGGAAGTAAAACATTAATTCTATAGAGGAATAAACAGAGGCAACTTAAAGGCTGTTTCTTAATGCAGAGTCAATGTGATAGAGATGAGCAACGCGGCCAGACCCAACTATACCGTATGCCCCCAACCTTACCTCTCATTTAGGGGTTATATACAATGTTGTCAGTTTTTCTTACTCAGCCTCTTATATTTACCGACTTCCGACTGTCTCGTGGACCCCAATAAGGAGATTCACTTATAATTATCGTTAAAATAGTTAATTCCTGATGTTTCTTGGCAATAGTTAGGCGTCAGAAACCGGTAAATACTATGCTCTGAGTACGACAATCTGGCAACGGTGGTTATAGAGTGTGGCAAGTGAGGGATACAGGTGTTTTTTTCTCAGGTGTGGGGCAGATGTTAAGTACAGGTGTTGTGGCAGGTGTGTTGCAGGTGAGAACTAAGGGTGTTGCATATCTCTTGTGTTAGTGATAGAGTAACACTGAGTGTACATAAAAATTAGGGCAAAGCTTTTAACAGGTGAGGAATACAGGTGTTTCTTTCTCAGGTGTGGGGCAGATGGTAAGTACAGGTGTTGAGGCAGGTGTGTTGCAGGTGAGAACTAAAGGTGTTGCATATCTCTAGTGTTAGTGATTGAGTAACAGTGAGTGTACGTAAAAAGTAGGTGAGGAATACAGGTGTTTTTTTTCTCAGGTGTGGGGCAGATGTAGGTGTTGAGGCAGGTGTGTTGCAGGTGAGAACTAAGGGTGTTGCATATCTCTTGTGTTAGTGATTGAGTAACAGTGAGTGTACGTAAAAAGTAGGTGAGGAATACAGGTGTTTTTTTTCTCAGGTGTGGGGCAGATGTAGGTGTTGAGGCAGGTGTGTTGCAGGTGGGAACTAAAGGTGTTGCATATCTCTAGTGTTAGTGATTGAGTAACAGTGAGTGTACGTAAAAAGTAGGGAAAAGCTTTTAACCAAGGTATACAGAGTGGCTCAGTAACATTAATCAGCTCTTTTGTGTCATATCCTTCTGGTGGTGAGTTCGTAAGATGACATATAAGAAAAGAATCTCTCGCTCTAAAAAGTCCTGGAGGAAGGTGGAGATTATCAATAGTTTTTCAGCGTCAGTTGGAGTTAACGTAATTAATGTGATTGTCAAAGTATGCGATGGGTTTGCGATGAGGGGAGTTGTTGGAAATATTTTTTTTTCTATAGTAACGCGAGGGTGGATAAGGAAAGGAAAGGGAAGAAAAAGAGAAGCAATATAGTAGATTAAACATACAGGATCCATAGATATCTCAGCAGAAGGATTTGGATGCTCTTAGACAGTATACAGAGGAGGGTTCGATCCAGTTATGTTATCCTCACTTGCTTTACAATCAGTTTAGAGTTGAAGAAAACACAGCACACTTATAAACACAATCACTTATCACACACCGCCTAAGTACTACAATCACACCCACACCCACCCACCCACCCACACCCACACACACACACACACACACACACACACACACACACACACGCTGTAACCTTTTCTTCACACACACAAATAATGAAGAAAAAACACACACACACAAAAAAAAAAACGTAACACTTCTTAAAAACACTAACACATGACATAGCCTTACCCCTCACCCTCCCCTTTCCCCCCCCCAAAAAAAAACGCACTCATACACACAAAACACAATTAATGAACACACACACACACACACGCGCACACACACACACACACACACACACACACACACACACACACACACACACACACAAACACACGAATCTTTTATTGGGAAACATACAGTGGAGTACCAGTTTCTCTCTCTCTCTCTCTCTCTCTCTCTCTCTCTCTCTCTCTCTCTCTCTCTCTCTCTCTCTCTCTCTCTCTCTCTCTCTCTCTCTCTCTCTCGCTCTCACTCTGTCTGCCATTTTGTTACTAGCGACTCGACCTCCATTTTATGCTGTAGGTGTGGTGAGGAAGCTGGGCGGGGCGGGGCGGGGTGGGGCGGGCGGGGGAGCGGCGTGGCGGGGCGGGGCGGGGCAGGGGCGGGGGCGGGGGGCGGGGCGCTCAGGGAAGGGCAGGTGAGACAAGGTGAGGCCGTTCCATCTCCCGCCCGATGAGGTCTTTACCTGTGCAGCCGTTCAGGTGTGTGTTTACCTGTCCGTGTCTCTCTCTCTCTCTTTCTCTCTCTATCTCTCTCTCTATCTATCTATCTATTTATCTCTAACTGTTTATCGTCGTTGGTGCTTCCTCTCCGATGGCATTCGTAAGTTCGTTTTTAATTTTTATTTTTTTATCATTCTATCTTTCTTTCACTTTCCTCTTTTGTATTGTTCTTTTTCCCCTTTCTGAATGTGTTACGTGCCTGTCTGTTTTTAGCTTTTATCATCTTCCGTTTTTTTCTCGTCTTTTTCCTCTCTCCATAATGTGATTTGTGTGTTGCTTGGCTCTCTAAAACAACTATCTTGCTTGGTGGGTCTGTGTTTGCTTGTCTGTATTTGTGTGTGTTTGTATTTCTCGTCTCCGTGGTCTGTATTTTTATATGCGCAATTAGATACAGTATTTTTTTTTCTTACAACAAAGGAGGCAGCTCAAGGGCACACAAAAAAAGAAAACAATAATAAAAAGAGCCCGCTACTCGCTGCTCCTAAAAAGAAACAAAAGAGGTGGCCGAAAGCAAGATCAAATACGGGAGGAGAGATGTCCTGATACCCTCCTCTTGAAAGAGTTCAAGGCGTAGGCAGGAGGAAATACAGATGAAGGAAGATTGTTCCAGAGTTTACCAGTGTGAGGGATGAAAGAGTGAAGATGCTGGTTAACTCTTGCATAAGGGGTTTGGACAGTATAGGGATGAGCATGAGTAGAAAGTCGAGTGCAGCGGGGCCGCGGGAGGGGGGAAGGCATGCAATTAGCAAGTTCAGAAGAGCAGTCAGCGTGGAAATATCGATAGAAGATAGAAAGAGAGGCAACATTGCGGCGGAATTTAAGAGGTAGAAGACTATCAGTATGAGGAGGAGAGCTGATGAGACGAAGAGCCTTAGCCTCCACTCTGTTCAGAAGAGCTGTGTGAGTGGAGCCCCCCCACACATGAGATGCATACTCCATACGAGGGCGGACAAGGCCCCTGTATATGGACAGCAACTGTGCAGGGGAGAAGAACTGGCGGAGACGGTACAGAACGCCCAGCCTCGAGGAAGCTGATTTAGTAAGAGATGAGATATGAAGTTTCCAGTTGAGATTTTGAGTTAAGGATAGACCGAGGATGTTTAGTGTTGAGGAAGGTGATAGCTGGGTGTTGTCAAAGAATAGGGGATAGTTGTTTGGAAGATTGTGTCGAGTGGATAGGTGGAGAAACTGTGTTTTTGAGGCGTTGAAGGACACCAGGTTCTTCTTGCCCCAATCGGAAATAATAGTAAGGTCTGAGGCTAAGCGTTCTGCAGCCTCCAGCCCTTATGTATTTCCCCCATAAAGTGACTAATTAGCATGTAGTCCAGGTGTTTACGCAGGTATTATTGGTTTACCGCGAAGGTGTGTCCACAGGTGAGTGAGGCGAGAGAGTAAGCCACGCAGGTAAGGTGAAAAATTAATTAAGGTCATGGTAACTTTTAAGATGTGATGTTGAGCGTCACTGAGGATGCTGAGAAAGTGATGCTGGGGGAGGGAGATGAGAGTGAGGGGTCAGGTGTTTAAAGAAATGGGGGGTTATTTTATTTTATTATTTATTTATTTATTTACTTATTGTGTGAGACGTGTTTATTTGTTCTAACGACGAATATAAAAGTAAAGGATCAAAAAAGCGCCTGGCAATCTTATCCTTATACTTATGATTCTTCTTCTTCTTATTATTATTATTAGTAGTAGTTAAAAGTGTCATTATTTAAGCCCAGCGATTAAGGTCTATAGTCTCAAACAGCTCGGTAAGGCTTTCGTAGAGGCTGTATTAGTATTTCTATGGGTAGTTTGACGAGCCTAGTGATAGTTTGACAAGGCTTCTGCAATGTGAACGTTAAAACCTCTCATGATAACCCGAGTAACCTCCTTTGTGTTAGCATTTCCATGGGTAGTTTTGAGCCAAGTGATAGTTTAACAAGGCTTCTGCACCATGAATGTAAAAAAACACTCATGATAACCCGACTAACCTCCTTTGTGGCCTTATGAAATTGTTGTTGTGATAACCGAACGCGTCAGACAATACGAGCCTAAGACGTATTCGTAGGGGAGGCAAATGGATTACTAAAAAAGGAGAGCAGTAGTGTTGCTCGCAGTGTGTTGTTGATATTAATGTGTCCTGCTGCGCCCGGGTTGACGGAGACACACCTGACAAATCATGCATATACATACGATATACATGAATTAGTGTGTTTGTTCTTTAACTGGGATGGAGCGATTTATCAATATTGCTTTCTGTTGTTGTTTGCGCGTGTTTGTCTTGTTTCGATTTGAATTACCGCCGACACGATCTTGGGATGAGTACCTTGATTTACCTGACCTGTATTTTTTTTGCTTTTTTTTTAGTTCGTTTCGCGTAGCTTGTGTTATCAATGTATTCTCCGGTGATGGTTTCGTCTTCCTCTCCTTGTGATTTATTATATTTTTTTATCCGGTTCTTGTTCTCTAGTATTTCCCAGTTGAAAGTGCACTTGTCTAATTATATGTCTATCAGGATATATTCAGCTGTCTGACTGTCGGATCTCCTCGGCCTCAGTTTTTTCAACGAACTTCTTTACCTCCTCTAGAATAAAGCAAAAAAATAATAGTTGCAAGGATAGAAATGACAAGTAGATAGTAGGGTGAGAAAAAACAGAATCATGACCGAAATAAGCAGCAGCGGTGGTAGGAGTAGCAATGTCATTATAACAGGAAGAGTACAAGTAGTAGTAGTAGTAGTAGTAGTAGTAGTAGTAGTAGCTGTAGAAGTAGTAGTAGAAGCAGTTTTAATATTAGTAGCAGTAGCAGGTCATACCATTTTCAGTGAAAGGTTCCGGTAGCTTGGTGGATGCAGGATGGACAAAGGAGAGGAGGGAGTAGAGGAGAAGGGGAGAAGAGAGCTGGAATGGGGGGTGGGGTAGGGGGTTGATAGAGGAGGGAGGGGAAGGTAGGCCGCGAGGTACATATATTATGGTAAGTTATGAAAAGCTGGTCTTGAGGTCATTATTTATTTACTTCTGGGGCGGAGGGACGGCGGGCTTGAGGAATAATGAAGCAGAAAATGCCCGTAAAGACGTACTGTGAATAGAGTATGATAGAGCTTGGGGACGGAAGGGAGGACGCACAATTTTCAAAAGAGGGCCACGCTACCTTTTCACTTAGCTTTTTATTGAGGTTTAGAAAAAGGTGATTTGTGAGCCTTTTTTTTTTTTTGACTTTGGGTTTTACTGATATTTTTGTCGCAGTGAAGAAAAGTAGATATTTTAACCATTTCTTGTTTTGTTTTGTTTTTACTTTGCGTTTTATAAGACATATCGGGGCCCAAGAACACATATTTGACAAGGCTTTCGTAGGAGTTGTGGGTATTTCCAGAAGTAGTTTTATTTCCCTGGTGGTAGTCTGACCCTTCTTCCGTACCGTGAACCTAAAGAACCACTCATTAGAACCCGATTGATCCCCTCTTCCACCTTTAGAAATAGTTAATGTGAGAATCCAAGGGGCCTTATAAAACCGGGCAATTAATTATCTCCTCGTGAAGAAAAGGGCAAGAAGTAACCTATTATGTGTTTGGTAGCTCATAATTTTTGCTCATATTTTTCGTTGCAGTGAAGAAATGGATGATGTGAACCTTCTCTTACTTAGCCTTTTATCACTAGTAACCTAACCTAACCTAACCTAACCTTCTCTTACTTAGCCTTTTACCACTAGTAACCTAACCTAACCTAACCTTCTCTTACTTAGCCTTTTATCACTAGTAACCTAACCTAACCTTACCTTCTCTTACTTAGCCTTTTACCACTAGTAACCTAACCTAACCTAACCTCCTCTTACTTAGCCTTTTATCACTAGTAACCTAACCTAACCTAACCTTCTCTTACTTTGCCTTTTATCACTAGTAACCTAACCTAACCTAACCTTCTCTTACTTAGCCTTTTACCACTAGTAAGCTAACCTAACCTAACCTTCTCTTACTTTGTCTTTTATCACTAGTAACCTAACCTAACCTAACCTTCTCTTACTTTGCCTTTTATCACTAGTAACCTAACCTAACCTAACCTTCTCTTACTTAGCCTTTTATCACTAGTAACCTAACCTAACCTAACCTTCTCTTACTTAGCCTTTTATCACTAGTAACCTAACCTAACCTAACCTTCTCTTACTTAGCCTTTTATCACTAGTAACCTAACCTAACCTTCTCTTACTTACCCTTTTATCACTAGTAACCTAACCTAACCTAACCTAACCTTCTCTTACTTTGCCTTTTATCACTAGTAACCTAACCTAACCTAACCTTCTCTTACTTTGCCTTTTACCACTAGTAACCTAACCTAACCTAACCTTCTCTTACTTTGCTTTTTACCACTAGTTTGTCGCAGTGAAGAAAAATATGATAAGCAACTCATGTTTTTCGATTAGGATAGGCAAAAAATGAAAAAAAGTGAAGAATAGAAACGGTGAGAAACATGTAACAGGTTTGGAGGATGAAGAAAAAGGTTGTCAAATCATGTTAGCAGATGTGAAGGGAATGAATGGATGGTGGTGTGAAGGTGTAGTGGATACGGAAAGAAAAAAAAAATGTTAATGAAAATATGGAAAAGTCACTGCTTGATACGGTAGAAAGTGAATAATTGAAAAATGTACTATTGGTATTACTATTCTTATTGCCATCATACTACTAAAACAAAACAAGAATGATAATAATAATGATAATAATAATAATAATAGTAATGATGATAATAATAATAATAACAATAAGTAATAAAAACAACAATAATCACATCTATCCCTTATTTTTTTACAGAACCAAAGAAGGAAAGATTATTTGTATTCTCCTCCTCCTCCTCTAACTCCTCCTCCTCCTCCTCCTCCTCCTCCGTTCCTCATTATTAGGGAGTTTGTGGCCGTGTGTCGCTAACGAACATTAATTCTTCCTCCTTAGATTGATATTATTCCCCTTTCCTTCCCTCTTTTCACCCTCATCCTCCTTCATGCCCTTCTTCACCTCCTCCTCCTCCTCCTTCATTTCCTGCTCCGACATCGAATCCTTTTTCCTTCTCTTTTCCTCTCCATTACAAGATTATCCTTTCCATATATTCTTCTTCCCTCGTCACCCCCAACACCTGCTCTTATTGATCTGCTCTCCCCTCTTATCTTCTCTTCTCCCCTCTCCTCTCCTCTCCTCTCCTCTCCTCTCTTCCATCTTTCATCCGCTAAGCTCAACCTAATTTGGCTTCTATCTCTTTGTTCATCAATCATTCTGCTTTTATCCATCTTTATCCATCTCCCCTCTTCTCCCTCCTCTCCTTGATAGCCCTTTTCTCCCCCTTCCTTCCTCCCTCCGTCTCTCCCTCCTTTCTCTCCCTCCCTCTCTCTCCATCTCTCTCTCCCTTCTCCCCTCAAGCAATGCACCTGAGTACTGATTAATTACTTTGGCTTACCTGGGCGAGAGAGAGAGAGAGAGAGAGAGAGAGAGAGAGAGAGAGAGAGAGAGAGAGAGAGAGAGACCAATAACAAGTAGCGCAACAACTATACTACTACTACTACTTCTACTACTACTACTACTACTACTACTACTACTACTACTACTTCTACTACTACTACCTTTGCTGCTATTTCAATCATCCTTATTTCTACAACCTCACACACACACACACACACACACACACACACACACACACACACACACACACACACACACACACACACACACACACACACACACACACACACACACACACACACACACACACACACACACACTTATATTTCCCTTTCATACATCGAAAATAGAAACTAACACACACACTCACACACACACACACACACACACACACACACACACACACACACACACACACACACACACACACTTCGTCCACACCGGAGCTTTTTGCGTTGATAATACCGCGGCGATGGACGAGAGATAGATTGAGTGTGATCCCTTTTGCTGCATTCCGAGACGATCCAGTTATTAATGTAAGGCTATCTTCGAAAATCCTTAGCGTTAGTGTTTTGTTTTGTCGAGTTCGCTGATCAGAGGCGGCTCGAAACTCTCACTCCCTCTTGCTTGCGTTTGGTCTATTGGTAAACTCTGGAAGTGGGATTTTTATGTTTATTGTTGGTGTGGATGTCCCTAAATAGCTCATCATTTGAATAGTGTCGCCTTTCAATAGCAAAGTGAGTTGGTTGTATCTGGCTCTGGATGTGAATTGCTAACTCGGTCTCGGGCTTAATCTATTTATGAACTTTGATTTGCTATTTTACTCTCCTCCTTTGGGTGCGGATAACTTTTGAAGAGAATATCCTACTGAGTATCCTATTAAAAAGAGGTTTCGTGTTGCCACAAGAAGACATAAACAAACTACTCTTGATAACGTTTGAAGAGAATATCCACGTGAGTCTCCTAGAAAAAAGAGGTTTCGTATTGCCACAAGAAGACATAAACAAACTACTCTTGATAACGTTTGAAGAGAATATCCTCGTGAGTCTCCTAGAAAAAAGAGGTTTCGTATTGCCACAAGAAGACATAAACAAACTACTCTTGATAACGTTTGAAGAGAATATCCTCGTGAGTCTCCTAGTAATAAAAAAGTTTCGTATTGTCACAAGAAGACATAAAGAAGCTGTTCCTGTAAATGAATCAAGGAGGAAATAGTTTATCACTGTCATTAACCTGTAAACGAAGAAGAAAATGTTAACACCTGTAAATGAAGAAAAAAAAATATCTTACTGAATTCCGTTAAGACGAAACTGTAAATACTCGTACCTGTAAATTAATAAGGAAAAAGCAATATTCTAATCGGTTTCGTTAAGAAGGATCTGTAAACACCTGTAAATGAAGAAGAAAATCAATATCCTACGCAGTTTCGTTAAGAAGGAACTGTAAAGACATGTAAATAAAGGAAAAAAAAAATATCCTACGCAGTTTCGTAAAGAAGGAACTGTAAACACCTGTAAATTAAGAAGAAAAAACAATGTCCTACGCAGTTTCGTGAATAAGGATTTGTAAACACCTATAAGTAAAGAAAAAAAAACAAAGTCCTACGCAGTTTCGTGAATAAGGATTTGTAAACACCTGTAAATGAAAGAGAAAGTAATATCCCACACAGTATCGTCTCGTTTACATGAAAGACGAAGAGACGAAAAACTCTGACCAAGCGCCCCCACCATCCTTGAATGTCCACCTCTTAATGAGCTGCGGGAATCGCCAGGTGTGTGTGTGTGTGTGTGTGTGTGTGTGTGTGTGTGTGTGTGTGTGTGTGCGGGTAAAGCCAGGTAAAGGTGAGCTCAAGTTCCTGGACCCCGAGTTTTCACTTTCTAATAGACGGACTTACGTATTCAGCGCCTTGACTTTGGTGGTTTAATGCTGGTGTCTTTTTCTTTCTCCCTTCTTCTACGTCTTGGGTTTTTTTAGTCTCCCTTTCAATGCTATTTATGGTTCTCAGTTCTCCTTCTGTTTCTCTCTCTGTTATTTCCTCTTGATGATAATGTCTTTTTCTGTCTCCCCCTCCTTGGGTTTGTTTAGTCTCCCTTTCAATGTTACTTATGGTTCTTAGTTCTCCTTCTGTTTCTCTTTCTCTCTCTGTTATTTTCTCTTTTATTCGTTTGTGTTTTAGTAATTCTTTTCTTCCCATCCTTTGGTTTTACTCTCCTCTTATTTCTTAATCTAAAGTCTGCTCTTTCTCTTTCTCTCTCTGTTATTTCCTCTTTTATTCGTTTGTGTTTTAGTAGTTCATTTCTTCCCTTCTTTTGTTTTTTTTTCCCTCTGTTTCTTAATCTAAAGTTTGCTTCTTTTTCGGTTACCTTTCTTATATTGACTTTACTCATTTTTTTTTTCAGTTCTATTCTTATTTCTTTGTTCCTTTTCCTTTTTTAATATATGTTTGGTGTTACATGTTTCCTTTACCTGTTCTTAGTTTTATTCAGTTTTCTTTCCCCTTTTTACGCTTGGTTTTACTGTCCTCTCTTTATATTCTTAGTGTTTTTTTCCTTAGTTCCCTTTTTCTTCTAATTTATGTACGTTTTGTTTCCTATTCTACGTTTGCTTTCCTCGTTTCCCTTCCCTATTCTCAGTTTTGTTTCCTTGGTTCGCTTTCCTATTCTCCATTCAGGGATTCGTGTTATGTATCAATGTGACGGAGATGAGCAATAAGACCACGCGCAGCTTTACCGTATTCCCCCAACCTTGCCTTGCCTCGTATGTGAAGTTCCGTTCACGAGCGATTAGTCACGCTTATCATGCCTTCTATCCAAGCAAAGATCTGGTCGATTTTTTGCTTGCTCTCGGTGCATAAGTTAGATATTTTGCTAATATTGATGATGTGTTATTAATTTTACGCTTTAGATTCATCAAGAAGTCATTATGTGCAGTTACTAATCATGATCTTGTAGGAAAAGGAGAGAAGGAAGGAGAAGAATTAAAGGAGGATGAAAAAGAAAGATTAGGAATTGAGAGAAGAGAGGCCAATATATAAGAAGGGGAAGAAAATGGGAAAGGAAATTAGAATGAAAGGTGACTAAAGAAAGGAGAAAGAGAAAGAAAAAAGAGGAAGTCATTATGTGTAGTTAGTCATCATGATCTTAACACACAAAAATATAAATACGGTTCGCAATGTATTAGGCCAAGCAGCGTCGTGTGTGTGTGTGTGTGTGTGTGTGTGTGTGTGTGTGTGTGTGTGTGTGCGCACCACTATAAATTAAGAAGTAAGCTCGTTCTCAGGCCAATATAAAAGAGAAAACTGGAATATACTCTCTCTCTCTCTCTCTCTCTCTCTCTCAGCTTATCACTCCTGGAAGCAAATATTCGGTACTAGAGCGGCCTTTGATTGAAAGAACGATTAGATAAAGTTAGGCATTTGTGGGAAGCGAGTCATGAAAGTTACGCGTATTTACAGAGAGAGAGAGAGAGAGAGAGAGAGAGATTATCCTCCTTTTCACCAGGCCAAAGGAGAGAAAGACATAATTAAGAAAGCATAACAAGACGCCGACCTTACCTGATTGACCAATTTTTAAAGGTCCAAACTTGATACTCTTCGATAACGTTTTTTATTTATTTATTTTTTTATATCTCGATTTGTCTCTGTTTATTCATCATCTTGTTTTATCTCACTTTATGCTCAGTCTCGTTTTATTTAAGTCTATTATCTATATCGTTTTATTTATGTTTATTCACTATCTCATTTTATCTGTATTACTTATCTCGTAGCTAATGATGGTGAAGGGAAAGGACGAAGATGGTAATGATGACGATGGTGATGATGATGATGATGAAATGGGTGTTGTTATTGTTGTTTATCTGTGTATTGTTGTTCTTACTGTTATTGTTATCGATATAATGTTAGTGATGTTGTTATTGCGGTATTTATGATTGTATGTAGCAGTATTGTCCATTTCCCACACACACACACACACACACACACACACACACACACACACAAATACAAAACATACACATAAAACATAAAACATAAAACACCAATAAAAAGCACATAAAACACATAAACACTTAAAACACATAAACATAAAGCCCACATTAAACACAAACACATAAAACACAGAAAACACAAATATATAACACACATAAAACGCATAAAACACACAAAACACAAACACAAAACAAAACACACACACACACACACACACACACACACACTCACCCACACCCACCCACACACACACACACACACACACACGTATCAGCTGTATGATTTGCGACACTCGGGAATCATTAAGCAATCAACAGCGTCCGTGTAATCTTTAATAATAAGTGATCGTATCGGAAAAAAATATCCTTTTAACAATAACTCAATCGCGTTCTCGGTCTCATCATTGCTGTCATTATTGTTATTATTATTATTATTATTATTATTATTATTATTATTATTATTGGTATTGGTGTTGGTATTATTAGTTTGTTTATTACTAAATGCAATGTCTTTGTTGAGAGAGAGAGAGATGGGAAAAATTAGATATAACGAAGCAGAATGGCCAAAAAAAAAAAAAGTAAAGTAAAGTATGTAAATGTAAGTCAAGAAAAGTACTAAAAGAGGAAGTAAATTAAGTAAAGTAAAGTAAAGAACACATTAATTAACTGAATAAATAAACAAACAACATAATTAATAAGTAACCAAAAACACACATACATATTTACGAAGCCGCTCCAGTTCCCCTCAATACACTTCTTCCTCACTAACATCCATTAAAACCTTGCTCATTATAGCTTTCTCAGTCTTACCGGGAGAAGGATCAGAAAAAAAGGCTATACAGTACCCCAATCCTTTCCCTTACTACCATCGTCCTTATGATCCTGCTTGATAAGGGTTTGGATTCTCCTTCCATGTGTTCGTGAGGGATTGGACCCTTTACCTGCTTACCTGATTTCGTTTTCCTGCTTCCCTCTTCTGTCTCCTTGCCTATGTGGGTTAAAAGGTAAATAGGGAAATAGGTAAATGAAGTAGGGAATGATTAGTATGCCTTGTTTTTTTTTTATTTACTTCCTTCTTCCTTTATTTCTCTCATTTTCATTTTTTTTGTTTTCTTTTTCTTTTCTTGTTTTATATTTTCGTTTTTCTTTATTATTTTCTACTTTCTTTTTTTTTTCATCCTATTTTCCTTTTTTGTTTTGTTTTGTTTTATGTATCTTCGTTTTTCTTCGTTGTTTTCTACTTCCTTGTTTTTTTTTTCTCTTGTATTCCGTTTTTTTGTTTACATATTTTCGTTATTGTTTGTGGTCGTTTGTGTTAATGTAGTTTTTTTCAGTTTTTTGTGGTTTATTTTTTAGATTTGTCTTTAATTCTTTCTTTTTCCTCAATTATTTTTCCTTATTTATTTTAGTTTTTGTGTGTGTTTGCGTTGAGGTAAGTTCTTTTTCTATTAGTCTTCTATTTTAATTTCTTAGATCTGTGTTTCATTCTCCCTTTTTTTCTTTTTTTTCCATTATGTTTTATATGTTTTGTTAAGTGTGTTTGTGTGTTACTATATGTTGTTTGTTTTATTTATTCCTCTGGTTTAGTTTCTTAGATTTGCGTTTAATCTCCGTTTTCCTAAGTCCGCCCTGAAATTCGGTGATGCGATGGTTTTCTGTGATTCTCTCTCTCTCTCTCTCTCTCTCTCTCTCTCTCTCTCTCTCTCTCTCTCTCTCTCTCTCTCTCTCTCTCTCTCTCTCTCTCTCTCTCTCTCTCTCTCTCTCTCTCTCTCTCTCTCTCTCTCTCTCTCTCTCTCTCTCTCTCTCTCACGGCTTTGCGACTCCTGGAGAAAGAAAAAGAGAGAGAGCAAGAGTACATTATTAAGTGTTTTTTTTTTTAATATATATTTTTACCGACCTCTCAACCTCGCTTTTTAATGTCACTAAAAGTCTATATTTTTCTCACTTACACGTTGACGTAATAATTATTCCCTTCCATTATTTTATTTTTAGTTTTTTCTACATCAACCATTTTATTTTATCTGTATTCCTCTATTTTGTTTTTTTCTCGTTATTTCTCGTGTTGTCCGTTTTTTTCCTCTTTTTTTTCCCTTCCTTTTTCAACAATTACTCATCAGAATTAATTGCAGGAGGTTGGTTTGTCCGTCTGTCTGTCCGTGCCTTGCCAGCGGATGTTACAAATGTCGCTCTATTATTGAAATGTTATATCAGTCTTTTTTCCGCCCGTCTTTTTCTTGTTCCGGGAAAGGATAAGTATGGGGACTTATTCTTATGTGTCGAGTGGCGAGTGATGACAAATAGCTTTTTTATATATATATTTTTTTAATTTCCTGCTCTTTCGTCCCTCTGAGCTGCCTCCTTTTGCTGGGAAATAAAAATGATGAATAAAACACAAACGAAAGCAGGAGAAAGAGGAGGAGGAGCAGATTTAATAACAGCAATAAAAAATGGCAAGACAAAAGAGATGCAATTCAAAGTTATCTCAACACTAACAGCAAACAACAAAAAGTAACACACAGGGAGAACAACATCAACTACAGCACCGAAAAATGGCAACACAAACACTAATAACAAAACTATGAAGCACAACAACAACAACAACAACAACAGCGGCATAATTAGAGCTGTAAATCCTCATGAAACTGTCCATCTTTTTCGCCTTTTAAGAAGAGAGAAAATAACGAGACAGTGGGCAATATTTTTCACCTGATGTCCACCTCATTTTCCTCTGATCATTAGACACTGATGACTGAAAAGGGAGACGTGTGTGTGTGTGTGTGTGTGTGTGTGTGTGTGTGTGTGTGTGGGTGTGTGTGTGGGTGTGTGTGTGAGTGTGTAAAAGTGAGATTTCTCCACACTTCAGCAGACTTTCGTAACACGCGTCCATCCAGCAACCTTACGAAACAAAAGAAGTAAAAAATGCGTCACATGTAGATATCAAACGCAAATCCCAAAGCAAAACAGACACAATAAAACAAGAGCAACAGTTTAAGAGAGAGAGAAATCTAGGACACACTCATAGTTTGCGTGGCATTTTGAAATAACTTTCCTGAAAGATTAGAGAGAGTAGAAATGCAGGTGAGTCGGTCGGTCGGTCTGTTTCTGGCAATAGCAATATAGGGATGAGCAAATGTGAATATTGCCTAAGCAGAGAGAGAGAGAGAGAGAGAGAGAGAGAGGGAGAGGAACGGAGGTAGTTAACAAGTTTCAGAATACGATGAAAATAATGAAGAATTATTTACTGGAACATTGGTACAGAGGGAGTTAGGGATAGATTGGAAAGTCAGTCAGAGCAGGAGGAGGAGGAGGAGGAGGAAGAGGAAGTGGAGGAGGAGGAGCAGGAAGAGGAGGAGGAGATAGAGAAGGAGACTTGATGAAACGATTAGATTTTGACTGACTTCATTCTATTAAGCAAAACTGTGTGTGTGTGTGTGTGTGTGTGTGTGTGTGTGTGTGTGTGTGTGTGTGTGTGTGTGTGTGTGTGTATTTATCTTTCCCTACATGATCAGGACACGTATCTGGACTCAATTAGCCTTTCAGAGTTACGCAGATTATAAAAAAAAGACAATAGAAATCTCATGTTTGCGGGTTTAATTGATGGTCTGATAGCTGATTAGTTCACCTGTCTCGTTTACCTGTTCGTTTATATAGTTCTTGGCGTTAATTTCAGGTAGGAATAATATATGTACACTCTTTTTCTATCATTTACTCTATTATTTATTTATTATACTCTATTCTCTATTTTCTTATCTGTTTTTATGTGTCCGTTATTATTTATTATTTTATTTTTTATCTGTTTATCGTATTTATCTGTTTGTTTCTGTTAATAGTAAGTTGGTTCAGTTCTCTCTTACTTAACATAACGATTAAGTCACCTCATTATACAGTAGGTTGATCGTAAGTCGAGTCAAGAGTCAGGATCAGAAGAGTACTCAGTCATGTCACACTAGTTAAGTCATATCAGGTTGTAATGACTCAATGGTTCCTTTTATTTAGCCTCTATGTGGGTCATGTCTTAGCTGTGAATGGGTTGGTCGGGAATGAGTAAGGAGGAGAGGGTGGCCTGTCTATCTGTCTATCCGTCTGTCTGTATATCCAACCGCTCATGTCTTTCATTTCTTCTGTGTCTGTCTGTTATTTATTCACTTACTCATCCACCGCTCTGTTCTTTGGTATGTCTCTGTTCATTTCTCTGTCTGTCTTTTTCTCTGTCTTTCATCCATATCTTCATTTATCCGTGTGTTCTTGTGTTCAGTTTCTGTTCTCTCTCTGTCTGTTCTCTCTGTCTTTTTACCTTATGTCAGTTCCATCATATCTTCTGTCTGTATCTGTCTGTCAACTACACATTTACTCATTCGTGTGTCTGTTTCTCATTCTGTCCGTTCATTCACATCCGCATTCATCCCTGCGTATGTGTGTCTTATCTTCTGTCTTTTTCCGTCCGCATCTGTCCGTCCGTCTGTTAGTGTGTCTGTACTTGTGTCCGTTTCTCATTCTGTCCGTTCATTCACATCCTCATTCATCCCTGCGTACGTCCCTTCCCCTGTCTCTTTCCGTCCGCATCTGTCCGTCTGTCCGTTTGTTTGTGTGTCTGTACTTGTGTCTGTTTATCATTCTGTCCGTTCATTCACATCCTCATTCATCCCTGCGTACGTCCCTTCCCTTGTCTCTTTCCGTCCGCATCTGTCCGCCCGCCTGTCCGTCTGACAGTGTGTCTACTTGTGTCTTTCTCATTCTGTCCGTTCATTCACATCCTCATTCATCCCTGCGTACGTGTGTCCCTTCCTCCGTCCGTCTCTCTCCGTCCGCATCTGTCCGTGAGTCCGTCCGCCCGTCACTTACCCCATCCGCGCTACCTCCACCACCACCACCAGTGGCCTCCTACCCTAGCTTTCCTCACTCTCCCCCTCGCATCACCCTCCCACTCTCTCTCACTCGCCTTGTGCTGCGCTAACTCCCCTCTCTCACTCCTCGCTTCTCTCCCCTCGCTCGCCTCCCGCCGCCGCCCCCCTCAGCGCCGCCCCCCCCTTATGTAGCGACTGGCGAGCTGGTAGCGTCGGGGTTGAAGGCTCAGTGTGCGGGGACGAGCGGAAGAGGTGAGACGTTGCTCAGTTAGCGCTGCCCCTGGAACCGTCTCTATCCCAAGCTTTTGTACCTTTGACCTCTGACCCCTGACCCCTTTGAGGACTCCGCACGTATCCTGTATCCTTGTCCTCCTCCTTCTCCTCCTCCTGTTCCTCCTACTCATACCTGTTCTTCTACTTCGCCTTCTGGTTCGTGTTCTTCTTCTTCTTCTTCCCGTTCTTCGTTATCTTTCTCCTCTTTCAAGTGTTCTGTTCTGTTTCTCTCCTTCCTCTTCCTCTCTTCCGCCGCTTCTGTTTGTGTGTTCTCTCTTCTTTATCTTCCTCTTGTTTAATTCTTCCCTTCTTCGTCGTCGTCCTCATCTTCGTCGTTCTCCGCGAAGTGGCAATGTTAGTGCAACATCAACGTTTTTTTGTGTTTCCGTGTGTGTTCTCGTGTGTGTGTGTGTGTGTGTGTGTGTGTTTGTAAGTCGCGTGGCCAGTGTATACCCCTGTTTTTCCCCTGTGTGTGTGTGTGTGTGTGTGTGTGTGTGTGTGTGTGTGTGTGTGTGTGTGTGTGTGTGTTCTCTTCTCCCTCTCCCTTCGTTCATTTTTTTCCCTTTTCCACTGCGGACTTTCTCTCTCTCTCTCTCGCTCTCGCTCTCGCTCTCGCTCTCTCTCGAACAGACAAACAGACAGGTCGGTAGACAGACAGAGACAAACTCTCGTGGTAAGTTAGGTTGCAAATGGATGGTCAGTGAAGGGAGGAAGGAAGGAGGAAAGGAAGGAAAGAATGAGGGAGGAAAGGAAGGAGGAAAAGAGGAAAGGATAAAGGAGGAGAACGTGTATCCGACAGGACTTTCACTTATATTTTCCCTCCTTTCTCTCTCTCTCCTTTATTTCCTCTTGCATTGCCGTTTCCTCTCTTTCCTTTCCTTTCTCTCGTGTTCTGGGACGTGTTGTGAACCTGTCTGTCTGTCTGTTTGCCTGTCTGTCTGTCTGTCCGTGTTTTATCCGTGTATCTGTCTGCTTGTCAAAATCCATGTGTGTTTGGCTTTTTGTCCGCTTGTCTGTTTGTCTGTTTATCTGTTTTTCACTTCCCTTTAGCTTCTGTTGCCTTGCTAATGTCCTTTTATTCTTTTTTTCATCTTTCCTATTTTCGTTTTTATTCCTCCCCTTCATCGTAATTTTCTTCATTTCTCCTCTTCCGTCATTCCATTCCTCGTTACGTTATCTGTTTCTGCATTTCTCTCGTCTTTCTTCCTTCTCCTCCTTTTTATTTTTTTCCTTTATTCTCTTTTTGCTTACAAGTTATTTCTGATGCTGTTTTGTGATCCCTTCAAATCCTTTCTTGCTCCTTCCAGTCCTCTCTCTCATTCTCTCACTTTCTCTCTTTCTCTATTTCCTCATTCAGTCATGTCTCACTCAATTCTCTCTCGTTTTTCTTTCCTCGTTTCTCTCTTTCTCCCTCATTCTCTTTCTCTTCCCATCTCTTTATCCACTCTCTCCGCTATCCCTACTTTTTCTTTTCCCTCTCTTTCTCTCTCTCTATTTCTTCCTCCGTATCAATAATTCTAGACAAGTTTTTCCTTCCTATTTCTCTTCCTCGGATATTTCTTTTTCCTATCTTTTTTATCTTTCTTTTTTATCTTTTTACATATTTTCGTGTTTTTCATCTGTTTCCTATTTTCGTTGTTATATTATTTTCCTTCATCGCCATTATCTTCACCTTTCGTCCCTCATTCAATTCTTCGTTACCTTATCATCCCTTTCTTTCATTTATTTATTTCTTCCTTTTCTCTTAATACGTGTTTATTCCTCTGTTTCTTTCCCTGTGTCTCGCTTTTTTTGGAACCCCTTATTGCGTGTTTCCCGTATTCCGTGTCTTTTATTTTTTTACCTTTTCCTAATTATCGTCGTCCGTGTGAAATATCGACTCTTTTTCCCGTATTGATTTTATGTACAAGTTGGAGTGAGTTAAATTCTGCCACTCGTCATAATTAAATCCACATCCTTTTTTCCCTCCCTCTACTCTGCCCTTTTATTTTCATTCCCGCCCTTTTCCTCCCCCTTTTCTTTCTCTCTCTCTCTCTCTCTCTCCCTTTCTCATCTTCTTCACTTTGTACTTCTTTTTCGACTCCATCTCTCTCCCTTTTTTCTCCCCCTTTTCTTTCTCTGTCTCCCTCTCTCTCCCTTTTTCATCATCTTCAACTTGTACTTCATTTTCAGCTTCTTCGTTTCCTCCTTCGTTCTCTTTCTGCTCCCTTTTTTTTATTCCTCCTTTTCCTCTCCTTTTCCTTCTTCATCTCTCTCCCTTTTTCCTCCCCCTTTCTCTCTCTCCCTCGCCCTCCCTTTCTCCCTTCTTCACTTTGTACTTCATTTTTATACTTTATTTTTTTTCCTTCTCTCTCCCTCTGCCCTTTTTTAATTCCCCATTTTCCTTCTCCATCTCTCTTTTTCTTGTTTTGTTCCCCATTTTTCCTCCCCTCTTTTCTTTTTGTTTCCCTCTCTCTCCTTTTTTCATCTTCTTTACTTCTACTTCATTTTCCACTTTTTCATGTTTTTTCCTTCTTCTACATACTTTATTTTCCCTTCTCTTTTATTCATATTTTCCTCCTCGATGTTTTCCTTTTTTTCTCCCTTTTCCTTCTTCGCTGAGAGTTTCCTTTTCTGTTTTTATCTTTTCCTCCATGCTACGTTTTCCTCTTCGTCTTTTTTCTCCTCCTTTTCTTTCCCCGTTCTGTTCCCTTCTTCCTTCTCTTTCTGCCTTTTTTCCCCTCATCTTCCTATCTATTCTATTTCCTTTTCCTCCTCTTCCTCCTTTCTTCTTCCAGTTTATATATTTTTTTCATCTCTCTCTCTCCTATTCCTTTCTCCTCCTCTCTTCTATTATCATTTTTCTCTCATCTCTCCGTTTCTCCTTTACCTTCCCACCCTTCCTCCATTCCTTTTTTCTCTTTTTTCTCCTTTCCTCACTTCTTTTATCTTCCTCCCCTACTCTTATTTCATTTCCCTTCCCTCTTTCTTCTCCTCTCGCCCCCTAATTCATTTTCCCTCTCTTTCTCTCCTCTCTTCCGTTCTCCCTCTCTCTCCCTCTCCCCCCTCCTACGTTCTTTAATTTCCTTTCATCCCTTTATCCGTTTCCCTCCCTGTGTCCTTTCTTTCTCTCCTCCTCCTCTTCCTCCTTATTCACTTTTTTTCTCTTCCCTCTTTCTTCCTGTTTCCCATCGCTTCCTTCTTTCTCTTTCCATTCTCTTTCCCATCAATCCATTCTCTATTCTTGTTTCATCTTCTCTTTCAATCTCATCTCTCGTTTCTCCCTTCTTCTTCCCTTTTTTCTTCCTCTTCTTCGTCTCTTAGTTTCCGTCATTTTCATTTTCAAAGCGAGGATAGACTCACAAAATCTCACCTCCTCCACTTTCATCATCAACATCAAAGTCATCACCACCACCTCCACCACCACCCAAGTCATCACCATCACCATCACCGCCACGAACACCTCCAATTTTGAAACACAACTCCGCCCATTTCTCAGCACCATGAAGCACCTCAGTCTCCCCTCTCACCACCTTAACCTCCGCCACCTCCTCTACTCGGCATTCTTTCTCTCACAAGAACTATTAGAGTATTTTGAGTACATGTTTTATTTTTTCTCACTCATCTTTCTTGCCCTCTTAAAAAACGGTAGATTCGTGTTTTTTTTCTACCTCTTCTACTTGCTTCTGTCACTACTACTTTTATTACTATTTTTATTGGTACTACAGTTCAATTGCTACTTTTACTACTACTACTGCTATTACTACTACTGCTACCACCATTACTACTACTACTACTACTACTGCAAGTCCTACATCCCTAGTTCTCGTCCTCGTCCTCCTCTTCCTCATCCTTGTCCTACTCATATTCTTCCTCCTCCTCCTCCTCCTCCTCCTCTCTCCTACCCTTTCCTGCCGTTTTGTTAGATTTAAGGACAAACTTGACAAGGATTGGATAAAGAACTTAATAGAAGAAAAGCAATATTTACCAAGAACTTCGTCACTTATTTCACGAACTTAAAAAAAAAAATGATTGTAATAACTTTGAAAATCGCAGACACTTGAGGGAAAGAGAATTTGGGTGATTTTTTTCATGTTTTTTGCTGAAGATGTTAATTTTTTTTCACATTTTTTGACCCAAGAAAGAGAGAGAAGGAAGGAGAAAGAGATAGATAGAGAGAGAGAGGGAGAGATAGAGAGATCCGTGCCGGGGTTTAACTTACAAACAAACAAAAAACAAAGACAATAATAGTAATAATAATAAAAACTGCAACACCTGTGAAACTTACCTGTCGTAATTAACCAAAAAAAAAATGAAGTAGGTGGAAAGATCCTGACCACCACCACCACCACCACCACTACCACCACCACCACTTCTTCCTCCTCCACCACCACCACCGTTGCTGCCTCCACCACAACAGCCGCCGCCGTCTCCATCACCACCATCGCCACCACCACTGCCCCCGCCGCCGCCACCACCACCGCCGCCGCCGCCGCCCACACCAACAGCATCCCTCCATCTCACCCCCCGTCACCCTCCCTCTCAGGTAAATGTTTTGTCTCCATCTCTCCCTCCCTCTCCTTCCCTCTCCCCCGTTTCTCTCCCTCTCTTCATTTGTGTGTGTGCCCCCCTCTCTCATTTCACCTCCTCCTTCCTCCCCTGTACTCCCCCGTTCTCGTGTTTGTTTGTTTGTTGGTGTTTGTTTGTGTCTGTGTGTTCCGTTTTTATTGATGTGTGTTCTTGTGTTGGTTTGTGCTTTGATCTTTTCACCATTCCGCTGTTTTTTTTCTAGTTTTTTTTTCCCTTTTTTTAGTCTTCATGTTTGTGGGCCGTGTTCTTTTGTTTATTTGTAAGGTAAATAATTAGGTTTTGTAAATTTTGTAAAGATTACCGGCTGAAGAATTTCCTTGTAGTACGTCCAAAATTTAATTCCCTCCAACATATTTTTTTTCGTTAATTGGAACTTTTGAATTTGCTTTTCGTATTGCTTTTTTGCTTAAGTTTCAGCAGTAATTTTATCCTCAGTTCATTACTTAGAGAATTTCCAAATAATGAAAAAGAAAATCACCTGTCATCATATATTACTACTTTTTTTTTGGAGCTTAATTCTCACCTTCAATACTATGCACGTGTACCTGTAACCACACCTGTAATCATATCCTCACGCATACCTGTAATACTTATGTGACTACCTGTAACCTCACCTGCTCCCTTGTCCTCGTGTCTTACCTGTGTACCTGTGCGTCTGCATGGCCAACTGTGTGTACCACTTACCTGTATTTACCTGTCGCACGTGTATTCTAAACCCTATGTGTACTTTTACCTGTCTAACCCTTTATTGCAGTCAACAGGTGTATATAAAGTGTAAGGTATTATAAGGACAGATATGGGCAGTGATTAAATCTTGTTATGGATGATTAGTGAGATGGATTAAACTTTTTTTGCCATGACGAGAGCATAATATTTCACGAGATTGAATGTTATTGTGTTTTTAGAGCCATGTGATATAGTTTATTTAATGACGCTTAGCAAGAGGATAGCGTGTCCATAGAGTGATTTTGGTGATATGTGATTTTTTAAGCTAGACTGTTGCGTGTTCTTGAAACTGATTAGGGAAATGATATATGAAAAGAATAGGTGTGTTTTAGATAAGAATAAGTAGTCAGTATTTTTGTGTGGGAAGAAAGTTTTTTTTTCAGCATTAGTAGGAAAAAAAATAGGAGCTTTGTATTTTGTATTTTATTTTATACGAATTATTTAGGAGAAAAGTTATAGATATGAAATTTAATGAAAAAAATAACTGATGATTTTTGGTAAGAGGTCTTTTTAGTTTTTGAAGGACAGGCAAAAGATTCACGTTTGTCATATAATTAGGAGCTTTAAAGAAAAGAAAAAAGGACAATATAAATAAGGTAGAAGAGGAAGATAAACAGCAATTAGGAAACGAATAATATAGTTCAGATAAAATTATATAACAGAGGAGAGACGAATAGTTATTTTCCGGAAGTATCTACGTATAAAAAGGTGGAAAGAAATATAAAATAGGAAAAAAAAAACATGATCAAAGCACCGAAATATTAACAGATAGATAACTAGATAGATAAATCGGAAGAAATAGAAACGAATTGCAACTTTGACATAAAAAAATCATTGATCGTAAATATGATGATAAAAATACAAAAAAAAAAAAAAATAGCTAGAAGAAGGAAAGAATTAATGCCGGAGGATTAGCAAAAAAGGAAAAAAAAAAGATGGACGGATTGCGACAGAAAAAAAAAAATGGATGGATTGCGACAAAGTTCACGTAAAAAAATATAATGAAAATGAGATAATTAGAAAAACGAAAAAAAAAACGAAGCAAGTAACGGACGATGATTATCACCATTATATATCTTCATTATTCTTTCTATCACTTCTATTACTATCGTTATCATCATTTATCATCATTATTAATATGCACAAGGGACTTTTTTTTTTCTCGGAGGAGGTTTCTTCATGCAAAGGAACGCGTCATTATTTTTTTCGAGTTCCTCTGCTTTATATCGCTCATTAATTTATTTTTGCTTTGAGCCTAAAAAAAAAAAAAAACATTAAAAGCACAAAAAAAAAAAAAAAAGAAGCATTTGTCGGTCTGCAGTAACAAGCGATCCTTTCAATGAAGAGAGAGAGAGAGAGAGAGAGAGAGAGATAACGTTTCCATAGCAACAGAAGCACAAGTCTGATCCATAGATGGGAACATGTATTGAACGCGTCTGTATCCCCTTTGTAAGTGATGTGCTCTCTCTCTCTCTCTCTCTCTCTCTCTCTCTCTCTCTCTCTCTCTCTCTCTCTCTCTATCTCTCTCTCTCTCGTTCTAATTTTTCATCCGCCGTCCTTTTTTTCGCTCTTGTATTGTTTCTTCCTCTTTTTTTTCTTGTTTTATTCTTCTACTCTTTGTTTTGTTCCTTCCCTCCTTTCTCTCTTTTCTTTCTTTCTCCTGTTTCTTTTTTTATCTTTCTTTGACTTTTTCTTCTCATTTCCCTTCCTTTCTTGATTTCTTTTATTCCGTTTTCATTTTTTGTTTCTTTCTTTAGTGAAATTGCGAATCCAACATCGTTTTAATGACGGTCGCTTTTTGTATTTTTTTGTATCGCGTTATAAAAGCACAAGCGTCGTAATCAAGGTGTGTGTGTGTGTGTGTGTGTGTGTGTGTGTGTGTGTGTGTATAAAAAGGATAGATCATCGTTAAAAAAAACATACGTAAACTGTTCAGAAAAAAGTTGTAACTAATCACTTATAAAAAAAGAGAGACAATGAAAACAGGACACGAACGAACTTCCAATAATAATAATAATAATAATAATAATAATAATAATAATAATAATGATAAGTAAAAAAACCGTAAAAATAGTAAAAGTAACAGCTACAAAAAAATAAAACAAAGAAAATGAAAATGAAAAAAAAATAAAGTTCACAAAATGCCAAAAAAAGCCGCAAAAAACACAAAAACAAAAGAGAAACAAACAAAACGTGACATCAGACCATTACCACCACCAACAACACCAACATCACCACTATCACCACCACCACCACCAACACCACCACTTTCAGGCGAGGGACGAGGGGAGACAGGAACATGTCGGGATAAGCGAAGAGGAGGAGGAGGAGGAGGAGGAGGAGGAGGAGTAGGGGGGAAAGGAGATCATCAACTGTGGCCAACTCGCTTACACACACAGTACACACGCACGCCTCCGGACACACGAGCGGCAGAGTTAACACCAGTTTAAGCCGTGCCAGAACGTGTTCGAACTCGTGATCGCTGTCCACGGCTTAGAAAGGGAGGCAGAGGGGAGGACAGGAGATAGTAGAGATTAAAGGAGAGGAGAGATGGTTAAGGATAGTCGAGATTATAGAAGAGGAGAGGAGAGGTAGTTAAGATTATAGAAGCTAGAGGAAACGAAAGGATATGATATGAGAGATGTTCGTCATTTGTGGAAGAGAAGAAGGATGAAAAGGGGAATGGAGGATAGGTAGATGAATGCAGGTTTAGAAATAGAGGAGAAAGAAAAAGTTATAATATAGAAGCATATTAGAAAAAAAGTAAAGGAAGGAAGGAAGGAAGCAGGAGAGAGGGACGTCCTGAGAGGAATAGGGAAAAAGAAGGGAATGCAAAGGTTAGAGAGAAGGAAAGAAAAGGAAGAAGCAAGAGATAAAAAAATAATTGAGACGTGATATAGAAAAGAAAGATAATCAGAAAGAGGAAAACAGAAGAGAAGAGAATGAAAAGGGAGATTTTAAGAAGGAAGGAAGGAATATGAGGGAGAGAAAGGAGAGTTTAGGAAGGAGGATAACGGAGAGAAAGATAAAGAAAAGTAAAAAAAAGAAGAAAGGATAAGGAGCTACTTCTCTTACGAATTCAAAGACGCGTATTACACCTGTCACCTGTACTAACTAATTAACCCACATTTACTTGTATTTACCTGGCTACTAATTACAGACAAACACACAGACAAATACACAGACAAACAGAAAAAAGAAGAATCATAATAAACACTGAAATAAAAGAAGAAGCGAAATGGAGAGAAAAAAGTAAAAAAAAGAAAAGAAATGTTATCCTTTAGAGGCAAAAGTGAGGCACATTTTTGCGACTCGAGAAGAAAGCAAGCAAGGAGGAGGAGGAGGAGGAGGAGGAGGTAAGGGAGGTAAAAAAAGGTCCTTCAACACCACTCAGGAGATAAGGAGAGAGAGAGAGAGAGAGAGAGAGAGAGAGAGAGAGAGAGAGAACGTGCTAAGGGAGGTCTTGAAGGGATGAGGGGAAGATGACCTCCTCCTCCTCCTCCTCCTCCTCCTCTTCCTCCTCCTCCTCCTCCTCCTCCTCCTCCTCCTCCTCCTCCTTCATCGTCTTGCCTAGCCTTCCTTGCCTCCCATTCAGCTACCTTCTCTCATTCTCTCTTCCTCTCTTCCATGCCTCCTCCTCCTCCTCCTCCTCCTCCTCCTCCTCCTTCTCCTTCTGCTCTTCTCACTCCTGTTCCCTTTATTCCTCCTCCTCCTCCTCCTCCTCCTCCTCCTCCTCCTCCTCCTCTATCGTCTCCACATCCCAATTATGGCTATCCTTGTCTTTACCACAAACGAGGAAGAGGAGGAGGAAGAGGTGGAAGAGGAGGAGGAGGAGGAGGAGGAGGAGGAGGAGGCTTACCGAAAACTAGCTACATGGAGGAGAATGTTTTGAAGAAAGGAGGAAGCGTACACACACACACACACACACACACACACACACACACACACACACACACACACACACACACACACACACACGCGAGATAAAAAGAAAACGAGATACGCAGCAGAGAGAAAAAAAGAAAAGAAAATGGAAATCTAGTACCGTGAGAGAGAGAGAGAGAGAGAGAGAGAGAGAGAGAGAGAGAGAGAGAGAGAGAGAGAGACTAAGCAAACGTGACGAAGGAAGAGAAGAAATCGTTTAGTCATCCTCAAGCTTTTAAAGGAGCGTAAAGGGAGAATAAGCTTAGTCACCCCTCGTCACTCTCTATCAGCGCGACTTTCCCGTTTTCTCTAAGTGTATTCCTGCGCGGAGAAAACGGAGCTCTCTCTATCGGCGCCAAGCGGTGACTAAAGTAAAATATAGTAGAATAAAAAGTAATTTGGTCGGAATATTAGATGTGAAAACTGTCTTCCCTCTTGAATTTTTTTGAAGCCTCTCTGGGCAAAGTAATTTAGTGAGATTGTACGCGTGAGGAAAATAGAGTTGTTGAGGAGAAGCAGGAGGAGTAGGAGAGGAGGAGGAGGAAGAGGGGGAGGGGGTTAAACAAATCCAGCGTTTTTACTGTAACGTTCTTGCGGTGGCGAAATAGCGTTATAGGATT